>NC_092642.1:61358133-61658133 GCF_039555335.1 Amphiura filiformis
AAATCAGGAGATTAATATTATGCCAAGTTCACATGTTAACATGGAGATTCTGAACTTGGTCCTTATCAGGAGTAAGTTATTTGAATCCATGGAATTTTGTATCAATTCACCCAAGCAGTATCGAATCCAAATCCCATCCCAGCATAAAAAAAAGTTGGAATATACACTATTGCAGTGAAAAAAGTTAATAATTTAGCCGATAAAAAAACAAAACAAAAAAAGATTTTGACAGTCTTTTCAATTAGGGTCGGACAAGATTTTGTTTTTGTTTTCCATAGAAGCTAAAATGATCCAAGAATATCACCGAAAGCTGAAAAATATGGCCCAAATTTCAACAATTTTTTGCAAACATATTTTGAAAATGGGGTCGATTTTTTTTCCAACAATTTTTAGTCAAAATCAATCAATTTTGGCAAAAAATGGCTGATTTTAATAAAACTAAAATGGTGGAATTTTTGGTGTTTTTTTTATCGCATAAGAGGTTGTTTTTAAAATTACAACCAACACCAAATTTAAAATTGAGAAAGATATTCATAAGAAAAGAATGTTTTCTTAGTATTGTTTTATACCCCACGTGTAATACCAATGTGTGTATTCTAACTTTTTTTGGTCTTGTAACCATGGTGATTTCACTCACTCTTCTGGTGTCTATATTAGAAATCTTTGAGAGTTCATGACAAAAATAATAATAAAATGTTTCTAAAATAAGAGATTTCATGATGTGTTTGTCTTTTTAATGAATAATGATCTTGACTTGGTTTCATAGACCGGTGTGACCTTCTGACTTAGAGTCATCCCCCTCCACTAAGGTTCGCTATTTGGAAGGTTCTGTATCACTAACATGTGAATCCAATGGGGATAAAATGTTTGCCATTTCTAATACAGAAAAGGGTTCGCTATAGATGAGTTCCACCTCCATGTTTATCAACAAAGGCAAGGGACTGGTATATCAATATGCTTCAGTGAACTGCGTACAACAACTGCACTGTTCAAAAGCCTTATTGTGAGTGGCGGGAGTTTTAAAACCACAGGCCCTGAACAAAATCTGAGGTCAGAAGTCAACTCATCTATACCTTAAAAACAGCCTGCTAATTAAAGTTCAATAGTTCACTTTCAAAGTTTGATACCACTCATTTTAAATGATGTTCGCTATCAAAAATAAATTTCGAAAATAAATTACACTGAAGTACACCAGAAAACTGTCACAAACATCCCCCACTTATTTTAATTAGTCTTGTCTCATATCCCTTAACAATATACTGGCCCGACACATAATCTACTGACGCAGGGCCACCGCTTAAATACAACCCCTGGTCAATGTCGACCCCCTGTTTGAAAAGCAATGTTTTGACATCTCAATCACACATGCATCTTCTTGGGTTTACAGTTACAAGATTATGCAAGGTCAAAGATCACAAAACAATATATAACACCTCCCACTTGAAACAACAATATTTTACATCCATCAAATAATAAGCTTATAAACGTGTTGCAACCTCATCTCAACCTCAAATTTGCATATTGCTGACATCCATCTCATATAGGTACTTCACAGCAGCTGATGGGTGTATCCCATCATGCTCTGCGGTACCATAGTAGAACTGCATGTGCCATAGAAAGTGTACACAAAATACCTCACTTCAACTTTCAATTACTCGCTTCTATCCTGGGAGCTTAGACTTGTTTGAAAAAATATGATCTCTAAAGTATTGTGAAATTATCGATAGCTCTCAATGCTTAAGCGACTCTTTTATGTTTTGCATACATTTGCCGGGACATTTGCTATGGAGCAAGCAGATAGACTGCAATGCATGATGGGATACTCCTTTAAGCTGCATGCAGGTACTTCCTGGAAAGCTGGGCACAGAGATGTGCAGCTGCTTTGGGTGCATTTTCAGGCTTTTTGGTATAACTTCGGGTGCAATTTCATAAAACTGGTTTAGAGATGAGGTAAACTTTCAAAATTATCTCCAGAAATCTGGAAAAAGTGCAGATTCTTCATTATTTGTTTTTGCAAAATTTGCAAAAATATTTCCAGAATTGGGCAAATAAATTCACTGTATTTTAAACAGAAATAATTGAAAATGAGTACATTTTGGGTCTCTTTTTCGTCAAAGTTGGTATATTTCGAGGGTTTGATTCAGAAGCGCATCCCTAATGAAGGGGAGTGGTCTGATTTACTTGCATTGAGTCTCAAATTATTTCAACTGGCTCAGCTCTAGTTCTAGTGTTGTTTTGATGATGAGCCAAATGCTCAGTCTGTTTTGACAGTTTTAGTAGCAGGATACGTATACCAAAGAAGCAGTTGTATAAACCCTGAAAATATACCAGGGATACATGGTCCCTAGAAAGATAGAGGAAAAAAATACAAGAGAATTAGTTTTTGTCTCGCCTGAAAAGCAGGAGAATATTTGCAGTAGAAGTGATGATGTAACAAGATTATTAACTACCATAGCAATAGTCTAAAACAAGTTTTGAATATATCACCCTGCACTGCACTGCAAGCAGGTTGCACTCACCAACTGTGTATGTCTGCAATCATAGATTGAATACAATACTGCTCTTTTCAAAGATCTTACAGGTACGAACAGGTATTCTGTAGAATTGCCATCCAGGTTCTTTGACATATATGATTCAAGGCTATAACTGCGGCAGGTCCCGGACAGAACCTGAATCCAGTCAGAAGCTATCTCATTGGGCGATGAAAATATAATACGAAAAACATAGAAATATCCAAAACTATGGAACAATTTAGAGTCTCATTTTTGTAAGGAATTTCTATCTGAAATCCTCAGGTAATTCTGGCTAGAAATACCCGAAATATCGAATCATGCTGTAAACATCTAAACATGTCAAACACCATCTGATCTCTTCACTCTACCGTGTACATGGTATAACAATATTGATTAATCGAAACAACTTTGTGAGAGATCAGTGTTACATGTCTTATTGGCTTTTAATGCGACGTTCTGAAAAGTAAGCGTGCTAACTAGGAGTTAAACAAAATATTAATTCCATACAGCTTAAAACACATAGCAAAGACTTGCAATTAATGGAGTTCACATAATTTTCTTTCAGACTTGAAAGCAAGTATACTTTATATGTACCTGCACTTGGTACTATATTTTATGATAATGATGATTTTACTAGAAGTCTCTTTTGCCTGCTCTTTGGAGCCTTACAAATGTATTAAGTTATGCTACTCTGCGCATAACATATTCTCAAACGAAACCCACTCATATCGGCAATTAGCTATACTTTGTTCCAATATCATGATTATCTACCAAAATTGGAACAAGCTAAATCCGTTGCTACTAAACATACAGCTAGCAAGACGTGATTTGCAAGCTGTATGCAAGCTTATATACAAATTCACGTTTCTGGAGTTACACTCCGTCATCAGTTGCGCTGCGAAGGTCTAGAATGGTTCTAAAACTGACCCATGTTTAGATTTTGAACATAAATTCGATGTGTCGAATTATGTATCGGTTAGCTTTTACTAAAGCTCTCACAAATTACTACAGCGCCATGACAATGTCATCTTGCGCCGTAATATTGAATAATTCCAGACACTCTATAGGCTTACTGCTTTACTTATTCATAGCAGTACAACCTATACTAGTAACATGCTACTTAGTTGAAGAATGTCTATAGTTGAATTATATCGTTTTTCTTATATAATATAGGCCTATATGGTATATCATATAAAAGCATACAAGAAACCATAGATTCCGAACTTGGATCTATGCAAATTTCAGCACGAGTATCCATTTCTGGTCTTTCGTGTGATGATTGTTAAAAAAATGACCTTCCTGTCCTTAGGCACGAATATCCATTTCGGATCTCTCGTGTTAGGACAATAACATGAAAACAAAATTAATGAAGTCATGTTAGCATGATATTAAAGCTCAAGCTTGAACTTAAAAGCACATTCTAGTATATACTAACTCCAGCTCTACAGGTAAAGAGCTGCTGTATCATCAACGCCGAATGTGCAGTGCAACTTTTATCAAGTGTGGTTTTCATGGCTGGTCTTGTAAACAAGCCAGCCAATCATAGTGAAGACCACAACTTACACGTTATTATAACTCACGTGTGGTTCCATTCAGGTTATCCTTTTAGCATTGTATATAGTAACAATGGTATTCCTGAATGGACAAAAACAGCCGCCCACTTGAGTAGGCCTAATGCTTGGCTATTTTATGACATGATTAAAAGACAGTCTCGCCTTTATAGTCACTCCGTGGGAATTTTTTCTGTCTGAAAAAATATTGACTTTTTATAAATTAACTTTATCATAAAAGTCTGTGATAAAATTCCGCTCCAATGCAATTTCTTGTCTTTGCAATTGTCTTTTCTAGTTTTTTAGGAAAAACAGTCATCACGATAATTTATACTAATTAGGTACGTTGACTGCCACCTGACGATGTTAACTAGTAAAATACGCCAAATCTAGGCGTAATAAAAATGGCGGAGATGAAACTTGCCATATTGGAAATAAACACCCTTTCCTTGTGTGTCAATTCCAAAATATGAACATACTAGTGCAGTGCAATATATTCAAGAAGCATTTTAACCTATTGCTGTGGTAGTTAATCCTTATACATAATCACTCCTATGGTGAATAATCACTTTTCTATATGGCTAGCGAGCTGTATGTAGGGCGTGTGTGTGGCTATATGTAACATTTTTGTTTCAAGTTTTGATTAAATTTCGGGTTATGGGTAAGGTGTTAGGGTTTATAACTAAGTTAAATTGGGTTTTAGGACTAATGACCGGTCACATATTGACAGCTCCATGGGAGGGGGAAATCCCCAAACAGAACTCTGCCCACCAGATGTCCCCCAGTAAAAATCCAAAATGACAAAATTTTGTTGCAATTTTGCACATAATTTGTTGATATTTACCCCCCTGAAATTAATTTTCCTCCAATGCCCCCCTCCCAGAAAAACTTCAGGGTATTGATTGACCTGTTACCAAAAATACTGGTAGATACTAGTCAATCATACTTACTGCTATAAATATGTCATCTATTGCATGTCCATAAAGACCCCATGCTATTGAACTCATTAACATAGCCAGGGAGAGGGTCGGTGATAAACACTCGCTTGATTTAGTGTGCATTACTTCTCTCTGTAAAATAAAAGGATTAAATCAAGCACTGAGTCAAGTTAGAAATAGGTAATAGGTCAAAATCACCTTTTTTTAATCAATTTTTTCTCAAACATGAACTTCCCTTTGTAGAATTGCCCCATGATGATTATTACCCAATGGTTCTTAACAAAGTGTAACTTATTACTGATACAGGAGGCTGTACAAACAAGTATTATTGTAAGACCAAATGTTAGGTTGTTGGAAGGAGTCTGACTTTTGTCTCTCTCTCTCTCAAAAAAAAAAAAAAAAAAAAAATGCCACTCAGTTCGAAGTATGCATGGAATTCTATATACGGTATACATGTAAATGTAATAATAGTAATTGTGGCTTAACCCTAACCCTACCCGTGGTTTTTGTGCTATCGGAAGGGAAAGAAGGAACGAAAAAGGAGAGAAGATGAAGAAGAAAGTCACTTGGCACCCCCAGGATTCGAACCTCGGACCCCTCGCATGCCACGCAGAAGATCCCTAGCATGTAGCTACACAGGTGACGTTGGCCCGGCCAACGATTCCCTGGGTATATATGACTTGGTCTGATTGCGTCATCAAGTCCCGTGGAATGCATGCACGCAGAGTGGTTTTAATAGTGAGCTTTAGTGAGTCCTAGTTGGGTTAGGGTTAATGAGTTTAGCCTGTTTGTTCCCATGAAAAAGGTATTTCGTGATCCACAGCATCATGCCTCAACTTTTCTAAAAAAAAGTTGTGATTTTTATACCACTGGAAACCTCTGGCTGCATAAATGTTTATGTAAAAAAATTCTTGCAGATTTATTCATTTAGCAGGAATATCGTGAAATTTGACTACGTCAGAACAAAATTACAATGCCTTGTCTATGGAGCAGTGTAAATGTAATCGGGAGTGTAATACACAAAATAGCTCATAACCATGCATAACGCCTAAATGCAAAATCAGAATCGACTGAAATTTTGTGAATAAGCTTTTTATGTGGATATCTACTGAAAAATGTCATTAAAAGAGGATGCTAGGATCACAAAATACATGTAAGGAATGAAATCAAAACTCAACCAGCAGTTCCGCCCGGTTCCCAATGTTTAAAACAATAGCAACCGGACGGAACCGGCGGTCACCTGCCGGTTGAGTTTTGATTTCATCCCTAAGTTTGAGCAAGATGAATACTTACAATTTCTAGAATTGGTGATACATTCCAGATAAGTATAAAAGTTGCAATAGACAGCCCTAATTGGTATGTTATATCAGCTTGAGACACTACTAATTGTGTAAGATATAGATAGAAGGATATGAGACCAATGGCTGTTAAGAAGCTTAGTTGAAAGGTGCTAGCCTGAAAAAGAACATCAGTGAAAAACAATGCTGTAGAAAGCATTTTGAAATCGAAAAACTTTACATAACACAATACTCATCCAGAGAAGATATCTTACACTTCCCACAATGCATTTCTCCCACTTAAATTGTCTGTACTGATTTGCTATCTAGAGCAACATGGGTCGATAGTGACAAAATGTACCTCAATGAACAGAACTTGCACAATATGTTTATTTCTTGATTATCGACCCATGTTTAGCCAGTCTATTCTCAACATGAAAACAAGTGAAACATGTACAAAGTAAGAGGAGTATCATTTGATGTAATGATGTATGATGTTGCAAAGGATTCTGGGAAGTGTAAGATATCTTATACTCATCACATCCACACACCATCAATCAAGCCAGTGAATGGCAGATTTCTTGTATGTCGGGAACCCGGGGGGAGGGGGGGCACTCAACCAAAATTTTGGTAGGGGTGTGGGGCGTGGAGCACCAAACTTTGAGAACTAAGAACTGATTTTCGGCAAAATAGGGGCTTGGTGAACTGAAATGTCAACATTCGGGTCTTGTGAACTACAATTGGGCCAAATTATAGGTTTTGGATCTAAAAAATTCCAAAATTTTCCAGATTTGAGCTAAAGAGCTGCAAAGAATTTGAGGCTCAAAGAACTGGAGTATGATCCAAATGTGGGTCTTGAGGAACTGCCGGAGGGCCTGAAAAAGGGACCCTTGACCGCCGCACATACCCATACCACTATTACATGTGAGTGCCCCCTCCGGGGTCGGGAATGCAAAAATTATATGCGTCACCCTGCTACAATAGTTGCCGAACTCATTTTTGCAGTTTTGAAAGAGTACAAAATATGCAAGGTTCAAGTTAAAATATACCAAAATTTATAACTGCATGTGTTCTCTATATAGACACTCAATCTATTGAGAACGGAGTATGGTTATTCTGAAACATCTGGAATAAAACTTAGTGAGTAATGAAGATTGCTCGCCTCAAACGGCAAGGCCTGGGCACATGCATATACCGGTAATTAATGCATCACATTGAAATTAAAGGTATGTTTAGGCTAAGTGTAATTTAAAATTCCAACTTCATGTTTGGACTTTTAAAAACATATAAAACATATAAAACAAACTTAAACATTTCTTGCCTTTTTATTTGTATAAATGAGATAGACAGCAACATAGACCGTGTATAATGCTGAGCCTGTTGTGTTGCACACTAATGTTGGAAAATCCCAGATCCGAATTCCGTACCAAAGACAACCTACATTTCTGAACAAAAGAACAAAAAAATCAATGAATAATTTAACCTATGAATGAATGAGCAAACAAACAAAGTGAGGCCAAAATGTCCAAAATCACAAAAATCATGTACTTTCTGCCTACTACTGAATTTCAAGATGTAAACATCATGGGTCGAAAACCACAGGTCACAGATATACTTAATTTCCATGATGCAGAAATCATTCTTTTCAATATATAAAAATTACATTTGGTCAAAACTGCACAAAAATCACCAAAAGCTGACATTTTCACCCGTAAATCCATTGTATTGAATCAAGTGATGTATTTTAGCACCACTCAGGTATTGCTTTCAGTCTTAACTTTGCTAAAATTAAACAAAATTTTTCCACCAGGTACATTTCTTCAATACTCCAAGGCTGATCTTACCGGTCTTTGTAATGAACTCCATGTAACCGATTGGTATGAGCTTCTCCATGGTAAAAACATCAATGAAGCCTGGAGTGTTTTTAAAGATAAATACATGGAGTGCATCCATACATTTGTTCCAAGCAAAAGATCCAGGAGACGGGAGAAAAAGCCTTGGATTAATGATGAAATAATCAAACTGGCAAAGAAAAAGAAGTGCCTGTACAGGAAGTGCAAAAAATCTCCTGATGATTTACGGAAATGGCAGAATTACAAAAAGTGTCGTAATATGTTAAAGGTGGTTATAAACCGTGAATACCATTCTTATGTTTCAGAAATTGCAAATGACAATTCTAATCATGGTAAAAAATTTTGGTCCTTTGTTCGGGCATCCAAAGCTAAACCTACTGCTACCTCTTTTAAGATTGATGATATTTGTGTTACAGATCCCAACACCATTGCTAATTCTTTCAATGAATTTTTTTGTTTCAAATTTTATTACCTCTGATGAGCCAGATACAATAGACTCAATGTGTGAGGGCCATCAGGGAATTCCATTTTTGTCCCGGGTGTTGACCAATTCCTCTGAGGTTTTTAAAATCATTAGGTCCTTGAAGAATGGTAAAGCCCCTGGGCCTGATGGCATCACATCAACTATGCTCAAGCTTACTGCTGCTCAGGTTTCTTTTCCAATTGCAATTATTTTTAATATTTCTCTTACTCAAGGTACAATCCCAGATGATTGGAAAAAAGCTACGGTTGTACCTATACATAAATCTGGGGATATTACCAATTTGAAAAATTATAGACCAATTTCATTGTGTTCAGTGGTAGGCAAAATGCTGGAGAGAGTGGTTACACGTAATGTTGTCAATTATATGAGGACAAATGGACTTATTTCTCCTCAGCAACATGGTTTTATTGCTAGGCGTTCCTGTACCACTCTCCTCAGTAAGGTTTGCCACCACTGGCTACAAATTCTGGATCAAAGATCCCCACCAGATGTTGATGTCATCTTCCTGGACTGGAGCAAGGCTTTTGATAAAGTCAGCCACTCTTTGCTCTTAGCCAAGCTTCATCGTTATGGTATTCTCTGGCACTGGATTTCCTCATTTCTTTTAGGTCGCTCACAGTGTGTTAAATTCCGAGGGGCATTGTCAAATTGGGTTTCTGTTGAGTCCGGGGTCCCTCAGGGTTCTGTCCTGGGGCCTTTGTTGTTTAATCTCTTTGTTTTGGACTTGCCAAATTTTGTTAGCTCATCGCTCCCCCAATATGCTGATGACACGCTCCTGTACAGACCCATCCAGGCGGAAGATGACATCAACACTGTCCAAAATGATCTTGACAGTATAGTTAACTGGTGCAATATTAACAAAATGTCTTTAAATCCAGACAAGTGCAAGGTTATGAGATTGTCCAGGAGAGTTGGTGTTAATAGATCCACTCCACAGTACACCTTACTTAACAAACCCTTAGGTGTAGTTCATAGTTACAAATATCTCGGCATTATGATTTCTTCAAATCTGAAATGGGGGACCATGTTAAATCAGTCACTTCAAGAACCTCGCGTCTTTTGGGATTTATTAGGCGACTGGTCCGCTGCAATGATCCAGATATTTTGGTCAAATTATATACCTCCCTCTGCCGTCCAATTCTTGAATATGGTATCCCAGCCTGGCTTCCACATCAAAGTGGACACTTAAAATCCTTGGAAAAAATACAGGGACGTCTGGCACGTGCCTGTATTCCAGCACCCAGAGGAGAGCTTGAGTATGGTGTACGCCTTGAAAAACTAGGTCTGATGTCTGTGTGCAATAGATACAATTATCTTGCTATTTCTTTTATTGCCAAGTGTTTTTACTGCAAGCATGATATTGATCCTTTGGAGTATATTTCCATCAATACTCGTCATAGTAATTCTCTTAAGTTCTCCCATTCTTATGCTAGAACCGATAGTTTAAAATACACTGTCTTCAATCGTTTTCCAGTTTATTTTGATGAACTTCCTCCATCTCTCAAAGACCAATTCTTGTTTAGTATATTTAATTTCCTGGACAATCTCAAAAACATTTCAAAACAATTAGCTGGAATTCAAAATAGTTTTCAGTTGGGCTTAGGCCTATTTTTTATCTAAAGGTTGTGCTTACAATGTATTATCACGCCTCATCTTATGTTGGAGAATGTAGGTAGATTCATCCTTTGCCCTGTTCCCCTGTGCTGACTGTCCGTGTTCTTGTGGGAATCAATTAGGTTTAGCCACTTTGAAAGTGACTTTGTCACTATCTGGCTATCCCTGCCAGGGGTTCTCTTGTCCTTTTGTTTAATTTGTTCCTGGTTAAGGCATGCCATCTCTCTATTTTCTCCAACATGGGTCAATTCAATTTCAATTTCTTGCTTTATGACCTTCCATGGCTTACATTTTTATATCTTTGCATGTGTAATTTATATATTTATGTGTAATTTTGATATTGTGCAATATTTTATATGTATATGTGTCTTTTTGCTGGCAAATAAAATGATATGATATGATATCTGCACACCAAATATAAAGTTTCTACTCCCTTTAGTTTTAAAGAAATAGCTAGTTAATAATGTGACATTTTTGGGTACAAAATTTTCATTTGTTAATCTTTCAATCCAAGACTATTTAAGCAAGTCCAGAAACTGAGGAAGATTTATCATATATCGTGTTGTACTTACGCAATGAATCCAAACAGGAAAGGAAGGAAAGGAATGGCATTGGTGCTCTTACTGGTGAATATATCATAGCATGTTGGACTGCAAAAGTAAATTGGGAAAACAATCATTACATAATGTGTTTGTAATACATTTGCTCAACTTGTTCATTCCATTGACATCAGTGAGCCATAGGAATTTAAAAAAAAAAAATCGGGCCCTAGAGTTTGAAATCTATGAGCTCTCATCAATTTTAAGGGGCCTGAAATGAATTGAAAAATTGATACTACATGATTATTAATTTCTAGATTTGAATGTTACACTGGTCCACTTATGACTATGAGACACTTTATAAGACGGGTATAAACATTCACCCCCCTGTGGGATACTGGCTGCCAGATTTGTTAGATTTTAATGCCTTTTTTGACAATTTGTCAAAAAATTAACAATTTTCAATTTCAGGCCATTTTAATGAGATGTGGTTTGCTATTTCATGAACCAGTGCGTGCAAAGTGTGCAAAATTTGGCAATGTTACCCTATTTGGGCCCAAAACACTGTGTTTTTCGTACTAAAAAGGCAAATGTACAGGGCAATTATTGCTTTATTTTTTCTTCTGTTACAGTTTTATGGGGATCCCCCTTGCAAAAATTTAGGGGGTGGAACGTGTCAACCTCTCCCCCCCTTCCAACGCCTATGGCCAACCCCAGAAAGTCACATTATCCCCTTTTCATACTCAATATTAAAACATTACATATCCAGTACTTACATTCCTGCCATATAACCAAGAAGTGTAATAACAATACAAGCCCACGATAAAAATTCTATCCATTCATGTAATTCCATGATTCAAAGTACAGCAACTTAAGTCAGCTTCTGAGTTACCAAATGGCACTGTTTCTCAGTATGAGTTACCAAATAGTACTGTTCCTCAGTATTTTGTACTAATTTTACTAACAAATTAGAAAAGTACTGAAGAATATATACAGAAACATTCTAAAGAATACTATTTATGCAAGTCTGTAAAAACACTGATTTTGTGTAGTCCTCAGAATACTGAGTTGTTTAGAACGTGTGCGGCTTTCTGTAGTTTCATATTATATCAAATGAACTGATCACAATTAGTGTTCAATATGTTACCATTTGACTTGTCTTATCTTGGTTGGACTATGGCCTGTGAGTTGTGGCTTCCTGATGTTGTTATCAATATCATTTGTTCTTTGTACAGTCCAGGCAAATGTCTAGATCAGGAAATGTGACCAATCTGGCAACACATGCATGCCTGATTAGGAAAATATTGATCCCACACTGCATTGTGCATATGCTTTTACTCAATTCAAATTTGTTAAAATCGACCGTTTTTAAGCATTTTTTTCCTAATTATTTTTACAGCAAATATAAATACTAAGTATAAAATTGTTGCTGGTACAACAATTTCATAGTAAAAACAATGAATGATGACCTTTTTTTAATGAAATTTGAATAATTTATTAATATACAAACCTCACAGCAAATATTTATAAACTCGCAGCAGATTTACATGCTGTTATATCACCAGATCCTGGTTAAACAAATATCCAAAACAAGATTCATGATCCAAAATAAAATTATGTGTCCATTAAAGAAAAGAAAAAAAAAAGGCTGCCGAATTCAACAGACTTGCACAAGGACCCCGTTTCCAAATTAGGAAATGCAGACCCGTAGGCAGGGGGGTTCGACGCAATATTATACAATGTGCTATCTACTGCTGATAGCAATATTATACAGTATGCTATCTACTACTGACAGCAATATTACACATTGTGTTATCTACTGCTAAAAGCAATATTACACATTGTGTTATCTACTGCTGATAGCAATATTACACATTGTGTTATCTACTGATGATTACACACTGCGTTATCTATTGCTGATAGTGTTATGTACTGCTGAAAGCAATATTAAATAATGTGTTATCTACTGATAGCAATATACGCATTGTGCTATCTGCTGCTGATAGCAATATTACACATTGTGTTATCTACTGCTGTTAGTAATATTACACATTGTGTTATCTACTGCTGATAGCAATATTACACATTGTGTTATCTACTGCTGATAGCAATATTACACATTGTGCTATCTACTGCTGATAGCAATATTACACATTGTGTTATCTACTGCTGATAGCAATATTACGCATTGTGTTATCTACTGCTGATAGCAATATTACACATTGTGTTATCTACTGCTGATAGTAATATTACACATTGTGTTTTCTATTGCTGATAGCAATATTACACATTGTGTTATCTACTGCTGATAGCAATATTACACATTGTGTTATCTACTGCTGTTAGTAATATTACACATTGTGTTTTCTACTGCTGATAGCAATATTACACATTGTGCTATCTACTGCTGGTAGCAATATTACACATTGTGTTATCTACTGCTGTTAGTAATATTACACATTGTGTTTTCTACTGCTGATAGCAATATTACACATTGTGCTATCTACTGCTGATAGCAATATTACGCATTGTGTTATCTACTGCTGTTAGTAATATTACACATTGTGTTTTCTATTGCTGATAGCAATATTACACATTGTGTTATCTACTGCTGATAGCAATATTACACATTGTGTTATCTACTGCTGTTAGTAATATTACACATTGTGTTTTCTACTGCTGATAGCAATATTACACATTGTGCTATCTACTGCTGGTAGCAATATTACACATTGTGTTATCTACTGCTGATAGCAATATTACACATTGTGTTATCTACTGCTGATAGCAATATTACACATTGCGTTACCGGTATCTACTGCTGATAGTAATATTACGTGTTGTGCTATCTACTGCTGATAGCAATATTACACAATGTGCTATCTACTGCTGATAGCAATATTACACATTGTGTTATCTACTGCTGATTGTAATATTACGCGTTGTGTTATCTACTGCTGATAGCAATATTACACATTGTGTTATCTACTGCTGATAGCAATATTACACAGCAAAAACACTGTTTAAAATGTCGCTGTTTTAAACGATGTTGTTCAAACTTTGAACAACATTGTTTAAAAGACAGTCCTTGAATTTTAAACAGTGTGTGTTTAATTCATGAATAATAGGCCTACCAAAAAAGGAACTTTTAAACAATGTTGTTTAAAAAAGATCGAATTTTGCAAAAGAGGGGTTTCCTTCCCAGAAATCAGGATCAGATTCATCATCATGGCGGATGACTATGTGATTGACTTGCTCCAAAAGTGGGAAATGCCAGACCTAATTGATACATTCAGAGGTACGTAAGTGTTTGGTTTAAATATTGTTTGATGTTATAGAGTATTATATGAACACACAGTTGTATGTTGTACATGCTAAATGATGCAAGCTGTGCAGTAGTATGCAGCCGTGACAAATACAGTGTGAGTGTAAGCTTAACCACATCAAACAATAAACCAAACACTTACCTCCCGGGCTTACCTCTGAATGTATCACATTCACACTGCTCATGCACAGATGCATTGGGCTGATGTGCATGTTTTACAGTCAGTTTTTCTTGCCCATTCTCCCAAGTTAATTGATTACAACAAACAAAAATGTGTAAAACTTTTAAACAACAAGTTTAAACAACTATGTATGTTTTAAACAATTGTTTTAAACAACAGCCATAAACAGCTTTAAACAACTGTTTGTTATAAACATTTGTTGTTTAAAATACTTTAAAGAACTGTGTACGTTTAAACAACTAAATTTAAACAACCCAGATGTTTAAAAACTGTTGTTTAAAAATTGTTTAAAATTTTAAACAATTGATGTTTAAAGTTTAAACAACCCAAGGTTTGTTTAAACTTTGAACAGAAGTTGTTAGAGTGACCGGCGTAAACAGTGTTGTTTAAAAATTTTAAACAGTTGTTTAAAATATTTTTTACTGTGTACGCATTGTGTTATCTACTGCTGATAGCAAATATACTAATCTTACAGGTGTGAGTGATCATCATTTCTTTGACATCTATGGTTCAATTCATAGATACCGCGTGAACATTCTAGTGCAGGGCGATCTATTCAAAATTGTATTCATCTATTGCTGTGGTAGTTAATCCTGTGACATCATCACTTCGACGGCAAATTGCTAACCACCGACTTTTTTTTTGTTATTTTGCCGCAAAGAAAAAAATGTGCAAATCATTACTCGTTGACTGCCGATAAACGTCCCAATAAATCGGACTTAGTCACCGGTCAGTTCTCATGATAGATATCCATGGCTAACGATGGTTAACTATGAAAACATGTTAAAGGACATCAAGAAAATTTTCTAAGTTATTTATTTTGAGCTCTTTCGAGTATCGACGAGTAATGGATATATTCTGTAGATTTAGGTTTTGTCTGTGACTGCTAATGTGAGGCCGTCGTAGGTCGTACGGGGCTCAAACTCGGTGGGTGGGTGTAGCTCTGTCCTGGCAAGAAGAAGTTTATGTTCGTTAAGTCATCCGACCCCGGGGCCCCCTCCCAGGGGTCATTTGAGGTCAAATGACTAAAAACTGTCATATGGGCATGAAACTAGGTCGTACGGGACTCAAACTCGGTGGGTGGGTGACGTTCTGTCCTGGCAAGAAGATGTTTATGTTCGTTAAGTCATCCGACCCAGGGCCCCTCCCAGGGGTCATTTGAGGTCAAATGACTAAAAACTGTCATATGGGCATGAAACTAGGTCGTACGGGACTCAAACTCGGTGGGTGGGTGACGTTCTGTCCTGGCAAGAAGATGTTTATGTTCGTTAAGTCATCCGACCCCGGGGCCCCTCCCAGGGGTCATTTGAGGTCAAATGACTACAAACTGTCATATGGGCATGAAACTAGGTCGTACGGGACTCAAACTCGGTGGGTGGGTGACGTTCTGTCCTGGCAAGAAGATGTTTATGTTCGTTAAGTCATCCGACCCCGGGCCCCCTCCCAGGGGTCATTTGAGGTCAAATGACTAAAAACTGTCATATGGGCATGAAACTAGGTCCTACGGGGCTCAAACTCGGTGGGTGGGTGTAGTTCTGTCCTGGCAAGAATATGTCTATGTTCGTTAAGTCATCCGACCACGGGGTCCCCTCCCAGGGGTCATCTAAGGTCAAATTACTAAAAAGTGTCGTATGGGCATGAAACTTGGTAGGTACAGTCAACATTTAAAGCAGCATTTTTTGAAGGTCATTTTGGGGTCATCCAAGGTCACCACGGGTCATCTGAGGTCAAATTAGTAAAAGCTCATATATGGGCATGAAACTTGGTAGGTACAGTCAACATTTAGAGTAAAAGTTTAGGTCATTTTGGGGTCATCCAATGTCACCCTGGGGTCATCTGAGGTCAAATTAGTAAAAATTGTCATATGGGCATGTCACCATCAGCCTGGTAATCGCGCCCAGACGAGAACCGCCAAATATGGGTAACCGCCTAGTCTATTTTAAAACTGATGCATCAATGACTATGTTCATCATGTCATATAGACGAATCCAAGTAGCCAAGTCATGATCAGGATTTGGTCGGACATCTTTGGGTAGCCGCTAGCACCAACCTGGTGCTTTGAGCATCCAATTGTGCAAATAAAAGCCGCCTAACACCTAGAGAAGATGCAAGGACGAGGAGGGTTAATAGAATAATAGCTAATAATATATATAATGGAGATAATACCGCAGGTAATCCCGTCGCATCTATTCATACATGTAGCCCTTTTGTTCGCAAGTACATCAATGCATAGATACCGCGTGTATTAATCCGATTATTATGTCACTTCAACAGCGAATAGACCATGCTGTGTGTTTTGTCGAAGGGAACTGTATTGTGTTATTCTTTTGTCTGCCTGTGTTTTCGCGGAAGGTGTAAAACGGGTGATGGAATGCAGTTTAAAATTTCCGCCAAGGCCGAATCATTTCACATTTTGAGTGCATTGTAGCCGACGGCTACCCAACTAAAGGCTGCTAGTCAGGTGTAGGAATGCGTGTATTTGGATTCGTCTATAGACGAATCCAACGAGCCAAGTCATGGTCAGGATTTGGTCGGCCATCTTTGGTTTCCCGCTAGCACCAACCTGGGGTATTGAGCGCCCGATTGTGCAAATAAAAGCCGCCTAACACCTGGAGAAGATGCAAAGACAAGGAGGGTTAATATAATAATATATAGGCCTACAATAGAGGTAATCCTGTCGCATCTATTCAAACATAGTCCTTCTGTTCATCCATTTGTACATCTGTGAATACATGCGACGGGATTACCTGCGGAATTATCTCTATTGTATTATTCTATTAACCCTCCTCGACCTTATCTAGGTGTAAGGCGGCTTTTACTCATGATTTGCACAACTGTTGGAACTGTATTGTGTTGTAAACTTAAATCAATCTTTTGTCTACCTGTGTTTTCGCGGAAGGTGTAGAACGGGTGGTGGAATGCAGTTTAAAATTTCCACCAAGGCCGAATCATTTCACATTTTGGATGCATTGTAGCCGGCGGGGACCCAACTAAAGGCTGCTAGTCAGGTGTAGGGATGCGTGTATTTGGATTCGTCTATAGAGGCCTTGCATGCGACGTATCATCCCGTAAATATGGCGGACTACTCAAATGCATTCAACAAAAGCATGATTGCAATCTACCGTGACAGTTCGTCTCACACACATAATCCTGCACTACGATCAAATAGGTTGATGACAACATTTGGTTGAATGGACTGCACTCCGCCATAACTACGGTGAAGGACACCGGTTGAAAACCTTTGTTTGGAGCATCAATAATTTCATGCAGGGCCTCTATTGTATCATTCTCACATAGATATAGAAATACTAAATTCGTTCACTATCTATATTTTTACTTCTAGTAGAGCTCCAATCTAAGGGTTAAAGTTATGTTTTAGGTTAGGTTAGGATTTTTTAAAGTACCCAGTACAGTGAACCTTATGGTACAAATGCGCGCGAAAATTTTAGCATAGGCCTATTGAAACTAAACTGGTGAAATATGGGACAAAAGTGGAATAAATTCGCACAAAGCGCTAAAAATGGCATTCTGTGGCTATAAAATGGCCAAATATGAGGTTAATTTCGACACAAACCAATACACAGGCGTCAATATTGGGGGTGATTATATTGACCATCCCCCTTGCAAAATATTGTGGCATTTATCCCCCCGATCTACGCCTATGTAATTTAGAGCCCTGTGACTCCATCGGTCTCCCTCTCCTCTCTCTCCTTCCCCCCCCTCCTTCCTTTTTTCTTCCTCCCCTATGCGATACGTAATCTATTTCCTCTTCTTTCTATATCTAACCTCCTTGGGCCTACATATTAGTACTGATATATCATACGCTGGCGAAATTACGTAATTAATCGGATTAATTAACATACTGAGAAATAGGTGAAAACAATTTTGACAAAAGGAGTTGTCCTTGTCAATTTGTAGACATGTACTTTTGATTATTTACATAGCTTCTTCTCCAATCACTGTGTAAAACATCCATCCAAAAATCTGATTGCTATTATTATATGGATGAATGGACATATCACAAAAGGATTGCTTATCTCAATAGGGCATGTACTTAAGCATTTTTTTTAACTGACCGGCGTTATTGGGCGTTTTATCGGAGGTCACCGAGTAATGCCGAAGATCAAAATCGATTTTATGTATTGTGTAGGGGCCTATGTATCATAGGACGCTCGTATTAATTGTCTCTATGCGCTTGAGAATTCAACAATATAAATAATGGTAGCTCTATTATAATACACATTAATGTTTTAAGCAGATAAAATTCCAAAATATAATACGTTTTCTGCCTTTGCTTGTCACGTGGTAGGCCTATGTTGAAGTTGCGATTATATTTTTAAATAAGTTTCAGCTGAATAACAAGAAGACAAGTGGCCTAGTGGTCTAAGGCGCTAGGCTCATAGAGTACTAAGCGTTGCGCCGTGAGTTCGAACCCCGCCTCTGCCAAACTTTAAAAGAAGTAAATTAAAATTTGACTTTTTTTAATTTCATATTTGGGAAATGTGACTGGGAGAATTTATGTATGGTGTGGAGTGGTGTGATAGGGCATGTACTTTAACTGGCCGGCGCGGTCCGGTGACTAAGTCTTTATTGGGCGTTTTATCGGCAGTCAACGAGTAATGTTAACCCTGAAAAATCACTCAATTTTCGAAACCCGGACATTGTTCAAATTCGCGCCGCTTAAGGGAGGTGTAATGAGCGTGAACCTGGTTTGGATGCAGAGGGAGTGTGCCTGTAACAGACACAGCCACCAGAAAAGGACCAGCTCAGATCGCGCGCCAAATAAGTTTGCAGTCCAGAAATTTCATTTTTTTTCTCAGCCTTGCAAAAAATAGGCAGAGGTGGGAATCGAACCCGGGACCTCGGTGTTGTAAAACCTACTGCGTTACCACTGAGCCAACTGACAATCAGCTATGAGAAGTTTGATAGTAATCCTTGATATTGCTGAATAGAATAAATCAATACTGATAGGTCTATTTATCTAATGTACGATGTTATTCAAATTGGCCTATTAACTAGGAATATAATGTGAAATGACTATCAATCGATCAATCAATCAAGTTGTCAAGTTATCAACAATCAATAATAAACCGACGTAGGCCTATCATGGAATATTACTAACTAGGCCTACTAACTAATATACCAAATAAATAAAATAAATAAATAAGTCAGTAAATAAATAAATAGGCATAGGCCTAAATAAATGTGGCTGGACGCGGCGAATGAGCCGTAAACTCGGCAAACTTCATTTCGAGCTCGAGGTGAAAATATATGCAAATCTCGTATTTTGGCGAAGTTAAGATTTTTGCAGATTTGAAATGTTTAAGCTTTCTTCTAAACACATACAAAGTTTTATTTTAAAGAAATAAGTGGAAATATGAAATAATCAACATTTTCTGAATCTTGTAAGAGAAATAGATAAGTTTGGAAGGTTGTCTGGTTTGAAGATAAATTTGGAGAAAACAGAATTGATGAAGATAGGAAGTCTTAGACACTGTAATGATTATGTTTATGGTATTAAACCAACTAAGGAACCTGTAAAAATATTGGGCTTATTTGTTGGTTATGATAGTAAAAAATGTAATGAGTATAATATTCAACCAAGACTCACAAAATTAAAGGACAAATTAGATATTTGGAGACAAAGAGATCTAACACTTAGAGGAAAGGTCTTATTAGTAAAAAGTATTGGTATTTCACAAATGACTTATTTAATGTCCACAGATTATGTGAGTGGAAATGTGTTATCTGATGTTCAAAAGATACTGTATAACTTCTTATGGAGTGGAAAACCAGAAAAAATCAAACGTTCTGTTTTAATTGCACCAAAAGAAAGCGGAGGAATAGAGATGGTAAATATATTCAATACAGACAAAGCATTAAAGATAATGTGGCTAAAAAGATTTTTGAGTGAAGGTTATGCACCGTGGAAAGATGTCCCAAATTATGTCTTTAATAGAATGGGAGGTCTGGAGTTCCTGTTACAATGTAATGTTGATGATTCTGTTTTTCCTGCAAATTTCCCCAGTTTTACAAAGAAGTCATTTTAAGCTGGCAAAGTTTTAAACAATGTAATAACAAAGAAACAATCAATTTGGAAGATGTATTGCATATGCCACTAAGTTATAACAAGTTGTTTTCAAAAGATGTAAACAAGTCTCTTAATAGAGCTCGAACAAGACTAATAAAGATTAAAGATATATTAGATGATAAAGGTTCATTTTATTCATACGAAAAGCTTTGTGAAAAATATGGACGATGTATTGATTTTGTAACATATTACGGTGTTATAAATAGTTTACCAAGGGAATGGAAATTAGAAATAAAGAAACTTTCTGAAACAGATATGGGAAAACTTAAAAGTATTGAAAAAAATATTTCGTTAGAAGTAAAGAAGTTAACAACTCGTGATGTATCTAAACAATTTAACATGTCACAATCAACAAAACCAGTAAATCAGAATTATTATGATCGTTTGTTTGATCATTTGGGTAATCTAAATTGGGAATACATTTGGACATTACCTTTTCAAATTACCACTGAAGAAAGAATGAGATTTTTCAATATAAAATCCTTCATCGAATAATTCCAAGCAATAGTTATTTAAAGCTTATTAATCTGAAAGAGAACGAAAATTGTCATTTATGTCAAAATAAAGAAACAATTGATCACATGTTCTGGGAATGCCATCAAATAAACTCTTTTTGGATGGAGATAGAGACATGGTTAAATGGAAAGATACAGACTCGAATACATCTATGTTATAAAGATATAATTTTGGGACTGGAAGGACATTCAAGGTTCAAAGTGCTTAACTATATTATTCTGAGTGCTAAGTATTATTTATTTAGGAACAGGTTTTCAAATGAGAAACCATATATCGCCACGTTCTCACATTTTTAAAAAAAAAAATTGAAGAAGAAAAAGCTTGTTTTCAGAGAATAAATAGATTGAATATCTTTCGTATGAAATGGGAAGGTTTTGTGTAAGAAAATAATGTAACAACAAAGTAATTATATATAAATATAACATATTAATTATTATTGTCTTTCTCATGTGCCCACGGACAAACAAAGTATTTAAACGAATTAAAAAATATGCATAATATTGTATTGTACTAGTGATATAAGAGATGCTTTTGTATTTTGTGTGTGTTGTTTTTATTCTTTCTATCTTTTGTTTATTTTTTCTCAAGTTATTTGTCTTTTGTCCTGTTTAATCTAAAAGCAAAATGAATAAAAAAAACAAACAAAAAAAAACAAAAAAAACAAAAAACATTTTCTGAAGCCCATCTGATGAAAGAAAATCCCAAATAGATAAAACAAACATACAACAGAGCTCATTAAATGTGCAAAACAATAAAATATCAGTCTCAATCTTGTTGTATTATTGTAATAATACCCATAACGTGTCTGTGTAAAATTTGAAGCAATTAGGATGTAAGAAACATACTGGTTACTACGGAAATATGCTGGTTTTCATTTCAAAAATGGTCATTTTGCTTCCCTAACTTTGAACGCGGTTTTCTTGGTTTCGCGTTTTGATTCATGACAACCTATAACAAGCCATAACTTTGCTTCTGATTGTCATATGAAGTTCATTGAGGTGTCATTTTAATCCCTGAAACATGCTCTTTGCAAATATGTAAAAAAGTAAAAATGACCAGAGGGGGACTTTACGGCTTATTCGAGGTGTCCAGGCACAAATAAATAAATACATAATGCAGAATGCAGTTAGTATTTTAGTTGCAAAATTCCAAACATTCTATTCACACATTCTATTTTAATTTTCTGCTATACACGCAAAGGACCTGTGCCTTTAATATGTCCGCGCCTAATCAATAATGAGTCTTTCACCATGCTCACACACCATGTTAAACTATTGTACCCCTGCAAGTATTATCTATACTGACCAAGTCCTAACACCTCAATGAAATGGATGCTATAACGTACCCAATCAAGCGAACATATCAAGGTCATATCAGGGCGTTATACAAAGAATGGTCAAAGGTCAACGTTTCCAAAGAAGTATAGTAATAGATGTAGACACAAGCTTTCGTGCGGGAAACATAAACACATAGTCGTCAGTCGTGTGGTTTTTATGAGATTTGATACGGCGCTGAAGTATATTGGCTGTCCCAAAATCAGTACCAGACCCGGTTTCCAGACGGCAATGTGTGTGTTGTTACAAGGAATGCAAACTCATTTTATCAATGAGTGAACCACATAGAGGAATACGACATCTATCGTGAGCCAATCTGCATTCTGTTGCCTGCAAAAGCCGACGATCAGGTAAAAATTCTAAAAGCAGCGTGACTAGATATTTGCGTTAATTTCATGATACGTGTAAAACGCATTGAAAACGCCAAATTGCAGTCATAAAATATATAATATTAGTAAATCACCCAATCGAATGTTAACGTAGGTATGTGGAAAAGAACTGCAATAACAATAACAAACTATGTGCCCAAAGAGTTGTCTTTGGCATGTCGCTTTTTTTGAAATATGACCAAAATATCAAATTTTGGAAAAACGCCCCAAAATTTAAAACAAACACGAACCTTCCAAAAAAAAAATATATATATTAGCACTCGGCGGCCCAGTCACTACCTGCCGCTGTGATTTGGGGTAACTCATTGCTTCCCCTCTCCAGATACCGGAACTTCAAGGTCGCTCATACCCCAGCCCTTAATCTCGGAAATTAAAAATGGGGCCCTTTTCTCAGATTTCATGTGTACACTTGTCGGAAGCAAATGCTGAAAACGGGCAAATTTTGACGATACGTTTAGAACCCAGGGGGGCCACTGGTCATTGACCAGGGGGTATCATGCGTGGCCAAAGATTCAAGTAAAAAGGGTCTTTTTTCATGATCAGGCACTGTACTTGCGTATCGTGAATAGGGTATCTAAAACAAGGAAATTTGAGAAAAAGGGTATACCTTGTACAATAAATCAGTGTTTAGGGTCCTTTGAGACAAATGTTGTATGTAATAAAGGTTAAAAATTATGAACTTTTGAATTTGTGTTTTCCCAGTTCTCATGAAGGATTTTAGAGTCAAAATATGACTGATTTACTTGCTTCTAATGGGGGCAAAAATAATGTCAATACTTATTTAGGGTATGAAATTGCACTTGTCATACTTGTTCAGGGGTGCATTTTCAGACCTCGTAAATACTTGTTTAGGGTGCTATTTGAAACTTCGTGGCCACGCATGATACCCCCTTGTCAATGACCAGTGCCCCCCCGGTTTAGAAAATAAAATCATAACAAGCTCAGTTAAGCTGTGTCTATTTCAACCGAATTTTACTGGTATATAAACTGGCCTCAAAAAGAAACTTATAATTTTTCACAAGGTCATATCTTAAAATTCTCTCCATAAAAATGAACAAAAATTGTACACAGGATTACTTCAATACTCTACTCTAAACACATGTCAGTAACCAAGCAATTGGTCAACTGACACAACAGCAAAATGCACTGACATGGAACACCTTTCTGGACCAAAATTCACATCCCAACAGATGTCTTTTGTTGGGTTGCAGTTATTCGCCTGTGAATGTGGTCCCGGAAGCTGTTCCACATTGCATGTTGTGTCAGTTGGACAACTGCTTGGTTACTGACATGTGCTTAGAGTAGAGTATTGAAATTATCCTGTGTGTAATTTTTGTTCATGTACAGGCGAATAATTGGAACCCAACAAAAAAAATCTGTTGGGATGTGAATTTTGGTCCAGGAAGGTGCTCCATGTCAGTGTATTTGGCTGTTGTGTCAGTTGGACAACTGCTTGGTTACTGACATGTGTTTAGAGTAGAGTATTGAAGTAATCCTGTGTGCAATTTTAAGATATGACCTTGTGAAAAAATATGAGTGGTATCACTCGTATTGAACAGTTAGCAAAACTAACGGCGTCGTTATTTGCCAACCTTAAAGGATGGTGACCTGATTATTTGGAAAATCAAATTCTTTAAAACTAATTCATAACATAAAATGTCGTCCCTTTCAAACATGCATGCAAAAAGAACACGTAAATGCAGGGGCTATTTTAACGTGTCTCACTGTCACGTTCGTGCAATGAGATAAAAGTGTTGATGAAGTAGAGTGCGTTTCAAAATAAAAAAATTGACATTTTTACCTGAATGTGACCGTATGAAAGGCTCTACCATTGTCTACTATTAAAGCATATCTACACGGATTGTTAATTGTCACTGCACAAATATTTTATCTCGTGACGAACGTGACAGTGAGACACGTTAAAATAGCCCCTGCGTAAATGTACCTTGTAAATGTGACTACTTCCTTGTGGAATTAGGCTACAGATGATACAGCGTGATGCTGGTACGGTCTACAGAGTTTTTACATAATGATAACCATGCTGTAATAAACTTTATCAAATGAAGGATCCTGTTTTCTAAATTAACATATTGAAATTTGGAGTTCCAATTCGGAGTATTTCCGAAGATATCATCAAAAAAAATTCGCAGGTTTCTGATGATTTCTTCGGAAGTATACAGATATGGAACGCCTAATTTCAATATGTTAATGAGAAAAATATGAGCTTTCACCTGATACCAAAATCTGCATTTCGATAGGGTAAAGTGGGGGATGAGGTTATTAATCAGGGTACCCACTTTTAATTAACATGTTCAAGGCCAGGGGTCGATAGCTGGCCTCATTTTCTAGCTATACGTTTAAGGGACCTCAGGACTTTGTTTGCATAGAAGGCTGGCTTTGAGGTGCATGTGCTTGGTTCAGAATGGTATTAACATGATTAAAGGGCATGTCTATTGCAAAAACAACATCATATCATTGGCAAGCTAATATTATGAGGACAACGAAAATTACTCCTTTTTTGATAAAATAAGACGTTTGATATTCAGCAAAAACCAACTTAAGCGGTGAGTTCCTTCGAACGAGACAGATTTGTTCGTCATGAAATGAGATGTGCCCGCTGTGAGAAAAGGAACTATAAACGCTCTCAATGGACAGAACGCATACTGTTGTTGTTCACAGAAAAAAAACCTCCAAATTAAGTATTACAAATTTAATGGTTTTTAAACATATGGATAAAATCAGCCGCTTCTTTTTTATTAGTAAATTACATCTGAGACTAGCATATAAACCGTGTTAAGTCCACAAACTCATGTATCTGATAGCTATTATAGTTTCAGTTGGATGAAATATTACAAAGCAAACTCATAGTAACAATACTGTGTGAGCTTTGTTCCCGAAATGAGAACAATAGTCTGCATATTGTTATGCAACATTGTTATGGTTAATGATAGTACAACTCATTGTTGCTAATGTGAAACTTGTCAAAGTGATTGTGATTGTATGATGATAGTGCCCGCTTCATTTACCTACGTCATCAGCCAAACGGGAGGAGAACATGTACGCTTCAAAGTTCAAACGGGGGAAGAACACGTTCGAGGCTGAACTTTACCCACACAATATCTCCTTTTCAGGAGAAATACGCATAAAAAATTGCAACAAGTGTCAACTTGTAATGTAATAATTATTCTCTTCGAATAGGCCTAGCGATCAACTTGTTTTTGCAATACACCTGCCCTTTAAGCGGGCCTTCAAGAAAATCAAATGAAAGTTCATACTACGTGTACCAGCACCTATAATGGGTATCTGCAGCCCGGGATCTGCAGACGTGTAACGATGTTAACCTTTCGTGCATGCTCGAAAGTCTAGCATCGGGCGGCGACGTAACCATTCAAGTACAGTATATATTATAACGGGAAGTTCATTGCCAGTTCGTTATATTTATCATAATTTATCATAAACCAAATTAGGCCAACAAATTCTTCAGTCCCAAGGTATTTCATTTAGATCATGTATTTTCTCACGGAAATAGAAGTTTAAAACTTTGGTTAAAAACACCTAACAATAGGTACATATTTTCTACCAGAGTTTCCGTGTTCATAATAATAGAAGACTATTATGATAGTAACCCGATTTAGGGCAATTCAAACGGATAAGCCATGTTACTGTGTGTTAAGATTACTAATTATGATTATGGTTCATATAATTTAACAAGATAATCTACGGGTGATATCAGGAATCAAATTGTTTTGAAGGTACTAAATATATAAGCTCCACGTCATCAAATTTCATAACTATAAGTTTTGCTGAGTAATGGTTTCGTAACCAACATTTCTGCTGACATGGCAGCCTCCAAAAACAGATAAATAGCTAGGTCCCAAACTCAAGAAGAGTCAGTCAGATCCTAGACTGGAGTCAGACCGTTGGTCTTAACCGAGAGAGTAGCTCTCGATAGCCTTACCGATTCATGATATTCAGGTGAATATCAGTAATACTTGGAGAAAACGTAGTGCATAGGCCTGCGTGCCGAAGAGTTACAACATTAAAAGGAGCTGTGGGTATTAACGTAAAATACTTGCGTGTATTTTTGTCTGATTAATTGTACTTTGCAATTAATTCCCGTAACCCAGTTGTGAGCCCCGCACAGGGGCGGATCCAGGAATTTTCAATAGAGGGGGCGCCGAGCCACCGCCACCGCCGCCGCGGCTCGGCGCCCACACAAAGTCAGGCGCCACTCTGCAAAAATACACAGAGTCAGGCGCCGATCTGCACAAAATAGAGGGGGCGCGCGCCGCGTGCGCCCCCCTCTAAATCCGCCACTGCCGCACGACCGGCGTTATAATATGTTATAAAAATTTATTTTTTTATTTATTTTAAATAAAATAAATAAATGAGTAAAATAAATGTTTATACTGATTTCATTATATCTCGATGTATCATTATTTTGTGATTATTTCGTTTCTACTGTAAAGCGCATTGAGGAAGCTGCGATTTACAATGCGCTATATAGGCCTAAATGCTGATTTATTATTATTAGTATTATTATTATTAAATATTATTAAAACGAATGAGTAGGCCTACACATTATCTAAACACTAGATAAAAAGATTTTCCACAGACCTTTTGTTCGGGCCACACACACAGATTATTCTGTTACTCCCCGACGCGACGTAAGCATCACAAATGCACAAATTGTTAAACACAATAACGAATTCGAAAAATCCCCAAAGTAACACTTATTTCATTGTACGACATTA
Source organism: Amphiura filiformis (assembly GCF_039555335.1). Lineage (NCBI taxonomy): Eukaryota > Metazoa > Echinodermata > Ophiuroidea > Amphilepidida > Amphiuridae > Amphiura > Amphiura filiformis. The sequence goes on from NC_092642.1 coordinate 61,385,492, forward strand.
GGCCGTATAAAATTAATGTTTTGGTTCTCGTCCAGAGGATTTTCATGAATTGATGAGGGAGGGAGGTGTTTTTTTTTTTTTTTCCAATGTAAAATTAGCATTGTCAGTAGTTTTCGATTTTTTTCAACAGTGCTCGAGGAAACGATGAGGCCCTTTTTTTTTTTTTCAAATGTGAGATTCTGAGGATAAACCCCTAGAGTACCACAAAAGACTTGGAAGTGATGCTTGTTCTCTAATAAACTTATTTATATGTATGAAGATTTCATAAATCATTCCAAAGTCTAAAAAATTGAAAAATCTAAAAAAAAAAAAAAAATCTGACAAATCCCAGAAATTGAGGAGGGAGGGACGAGAACCAAAATATTAATTTTACACGGCCTTATATTAGTAATTAGTAATATTATTACATTATGTGTGAAGGAAACAAGAAGGTAGGCCCATAATATCAAATTCAAGAATAATTTCAAACAAATCCTCTTATTCGCACATTTCTGATTCAAGCCTGTAGCCTAATAGGTAAAAATGCTTGAAGAGAATCCCGAGAAGAGAATCAATTTAAAAATACTGGAAGTAAAAATATGGTAAAAATACTTAAGGGATCTAGAATGAGCGTTTATGGCGTTTCGACAGTATTTTTTGGGACATGAGAGCACCTCAGACGTATCGAATTGCATTCTGAATACGAAGCATGTCTTTCTGATATCAAATAATTTTCATTTTTGAAATTCACGATATAATACAAATTTTATGACAAATTATTAAAATTTGATATTTTTCAAATTTTTGATATATAACAGTCCTCGAAATAAATTTTATAAATCTAATGATATATTCTTAAAGTGTATGTAGCTGGGAGGAAAAGCCGACGATCAATTGAAAATGTTGACCTTTTATATTGAAGATATGGATTTTTTCCCCAAAAATACCTATTTTTTGTTTGTTTTTGGTGTTTTGGGGAAAAAATCCATATCTTCAATACGAAAGGTCAAAATTTTCAATTGATCGTCGGCTTTTCATCCCACCTACATACACTTTAAGTATAAATCATCAGATTTATAAAGTTTACTTCAAGTACAGTTAAATATCAAAAATATCAATTTTTAATGATTTGCCATAAAATGTGTATTACATTGCGAATTTAAAAAAATCTAAATTATTTGATATCAGAATGACATTCTTCGTATTCAGAATGCAATTCGATATGTCTGATGTGCTCTAATGTCCCACAATAAATACTGTTCAAACATTCATACCCCTTTACTTCCCTTAAGAGAATCAATATGCTAGTTGTGCTAAACAAGAAACTTTTTGTGCTTGGCTGATCATCACTGAAGCGAGTCGCCTCCTCTTCAGACCAATGGTACCAAGTCAGTAAGTCACCATGGTCACCCTTAAAAGCAGTGAAGGAAGTTTTCACTTGGTCAACGGGTACAGTGGTCAACGGGCGCAGGCGAATCGTGTTGGTAGATCGAGATTCCATATACACTTTGGAGCGTTAGAAAGCAGGTTCAAGATCATCAGTCCATTGTCTGATACCGGAATTAACTGTTATTGGTCTCGTCCTAACTACACGTACAGTTTGGGGTAAGTGAGCTGTCATTATAACATTATCATACAAAATAGATTAGCAATTCTTTGACATAAAATGTTAGTTTTTACTGTCAGATACACAGCCGTTTCGCGCATCCAGTTGCCCACCAGATGTCACGACATCCGGTGGGCAACTAGGTGCACCACTAGTCGGGATTATGCACTTTCAGTTTCTCACGCGTTTGAACGGGAATTGGATTGCGTACTTTTTCGATGTCTAGTGAGCAAATTTCTTCAATATTTTGAGAAAATGATGTCAAATTTTCTATTCTATATTGTTTGGTAATAATGTCTTTTGCCAATAGTATGTTTAAAGTTGTAATTTTGTGTTTTTGATCGCAAAGATCGGATATTTTCGTTCCCGATTCGAATTCTGAACCCTTCGCAAGGGTGCCGATTTCGGCAGAACTTTGACGATAATTTTGCCTTTTTGGACACTAAAATGCATTCGATCCTTAATTTTGTTTCAACCGAGTCTTAAATTAGCAAGCACAATAAGGTTGGCACCACTTTTATATACATTGATAAAATTTTAAAGATTTTTTTTCAAGTTTCTAACCGGCGCAAATCGTTAAGTGTGTATTTCCCATTGACATCCAAAATGGGAAATACGAGTCTGATGGACATAGGAACGGCGTCCATGAGACTCAGCGAGTCTAGTGCACCACTAGTTGCCCACCGGTTGCGGCAACATCTAGTGGGCAACTGGATGCAGCTACACCAGGTGGACATGAGGATGTGGTGACATCTGGTGGCCTACCTGATGTGGACAACAGGTATGCTGACAGATGTTCACATGTAGTTAGAATTCAGATGTAGACATCTGCTAGCATTATGATTGCATACATGCGATTGCACTGCAGATGTAGACATACCGTGCACATCTACATGCAGTCATCAAAAATATTTTGGCATGATATATATTTTTTAAGTTTTTGGCCGATTTAATTTCCAGATGGCTCCTGTGGTGGTTCCCATTTTCTTTTCTTTTCTAACACTGTGTTGTTTGGATAGTACGTATATGCGTTGGTGGATCTTTTGTTTTCATGGGTTTTGTTATTTTGAATGTTACAAATTATTTTTTAAACAAAAATCTACTTTTTGATGGTTTCCACTTTCCATTCGTGGTTCGCGGTTTTATTGGCTCCAAGTTGTTTAGCTATTACTAATGCATTGCTTGATCTTTTTTTTCATGGATTTTTGTTATTTTGGATGTTGCAATTTTTTTTTATCAATAATTATACTTTTTGACAGTTTCCACGTTTCAGTAGCGGTTCCCAGTGTTATTGGCTCCGTGTTGTTTAGCTGGTACTATAATGCGTTGCTTCAAGATCTTTTTCATGAATTTTGTTATTTTTGATGTTGCAAATTATTTTTGATGTTGCAAATTATTTTTGGAACAAAAAAATCATCTTTTTGATGGTTTCCACGTTCCAGTGATGGTTCCCGGTGTTATTGGCTCCATGTTGTTTAACTGGTAGGCCTATACTAATGCATAATTGCTAGATCTTTGTTTTAATGGATTTTGTTATTCTCGATGTTGCAAATTATTTTTTTGAACAAATATTAATAATATAGGGGTGGTTCCCAGTGTTGTTGGCTCCAGCTGGTACTATTTTTAAATGCATTGATTGATCTTTATTTTCATGGATTGTTATTTTGGAAATTTTAATAATTTTGATGTTTTTGCTCTCCAAGTCTCCAGGGGTTGTTCCCTGTGTTATAAAAGCTATATGTTGTTTAGCTAGTACTAAGGGGCTATCATTTTCTTCGGAAGGGGGTCTCAAATATACAGAGGGGTCATACATTTTGAAAAGTAAAATAGGGGCGCCATACAATTTTTGATGACCAAAATGTAGGAAGTCACAAGATGACCACAGATAGTTTAGGGGCTGTGCAATAATGTTGAGTAAAATTTCCAAACGGCTTGCCAAAAATCGCTTGCCCCCCCCTCTCGGCCCGCCAAAAATCGCTTGCCCCCCCCCTCTTGCCATGCCAAATAATTCCCCCCCCCCTGAACATGCCAAATCCCAAATCCCCATCCCAAATTGCAAACTTTAAATGATCTAGATGTACGAGGGGCGGTCAAAAAGTTCGTAGAACTCGGTATGCTACTTTGTCGCACGGTATTGAGTTTGGTCTTATTTGAAAGCTTGTTCCTTCAAAACATTACTGTATAGTTATTAGATTTTTGCATCACTGTATGTGGACAGGACACTCTTCAGAGGAAGCCAACCTCCATGAATTCACAGGTACTACCAGAAGTGAATACAGGGTCATTATGGAACAATGTACCGTTGCTGTAAATGGTAATGAAGTCCTTGATATTCAAAAGCAACGAAATAGTTCTTAGAGTTCAAGAATGGAATGAGCGTCCTTGAAGATCATCCAAGGTCCAAAAGACTTGCTGACGTTACCACTAACGATATACGTGCTGGTACAGTGGTATTGTTAATGAATACAGAGCAAAAAAAGAAATATGAGATAGCCACAAAATATGACAACTCTGTTGAATGTGTTTTCAACATTAATCCATTAACATTGGGTATTCCAGGGTGTCTTCTAGATGGGGTCTCAGAATCTTCATGTACAAATTTGATACCAATTGACATATTGAGGATTTGAGGTCCACACCTTCTATACACTTAGAATGAGGACCGAGGCAAGTTTAATCTATATGTGGCTAAAGGTGATAAAACATACATTAATCACTGGAATTACGAGAGCATTTAGTGGAAGCACCTGGATCTCCCACACCTAAGAAGATCATCACTCGGTCACCAACTCACCATAGTGCAAGGTCTTCATCGCCGTTTCTGAGATCCAGGGAGAGTCTTGATGGCAGATCATTTGCCGAATGAAAGTACAATCATAGGCATATATCATACAATTTTGATAGCAAAATTGAGGCAAGCCATCATGTGAAGAAGGTTGATAGTAGGAATGTGACTGTTCTCGGATTGTGTCCTGTACGCTATTCTTAGTTTGTCAAGCCGCCATTCACGACAGAGGGGTCAGTTAATTAAAGTAACCATATTGTGGTTCAGGCATGGCCTCCAGTTAGTGAAACCTATTTTAGAATTTTAAGTCCTAGCTTCATAATATCAGGTTTGCTGGTGATCAATGCTGGTGAGCCTTCACTGAAGAGTGCTCAAGGAGCTATCGGAAGACTTCCATTTTTGACATAGAAGGCTTCCAGAAAAATTGCGACAGGTGCATTAAGGTTTGCAGTGATCATGCTCAAGAGTGAGATAGAAATAATTTGGTTAGTACTCTTTCAAGTACCTTGTTCTACGAACTTATTGACCGTCCCTCGTATGTTGCGAGCGCAGCCTCTCCTCTCCTCTGCGATTTGCCGAGAACGGAACGATTTTGCTGACAGATTTGACAAGGGAGGTCTCAGCCCCCCCTCTCCCCTCTTATCTCCCCTCTAGCTGCGGCCATGAGGCCTATTGTTAAAAAAAAAGGATAAAGTTTTAGTAAATTAATTATTTCTAATCCTCGAAAAGCTACAGAGTGCATCTTATTGTAATGCATAGATAAAGGATGTTATGAACAGATATGCCGAATCCTACTTTTGCCACAAAATGAAAATGCTGCTATGTGTGTATCATGTTGAAAATAGGTCAAGAAATGTCACACTTTTAACTAACATTCCACGACAATAACAATGTACACTTTACAGTGTGGTCCAAAAACAACTTTACCCAATTTCATAGGTTGATTTCTCACAGTTTAAAAAATCTGTTTCATTTTTTTTCTGTGTTACCTGGGTAACAAAACATCTTCTTAGATGGTGCAATCCTATCCTTATTTGAATTGTTTTATCAAAACGAACAATTTGCTTAATCAGGAAGCTCCCTTGGGCCAGTGGTTAAGGCACAGATCCCGTAAACCTAAGGTCGTGGGTTCGATCCCGGCCGGTATCACCTTTTCTACCTGGTAAAAAATTATGTTTATTTATGAGCATTCTCATCAAAATGACCAGAAACTCAAGTTTAATATTTGACATGTCAATTAATTGTCAGCTTAAAAATTAATAGGATTCTTGTCAAAATGATCCAACTTATCAAATAGGCCTATGACCAAAAAAGAAATCAAATTAGAATAATTCTTGCCAGAGGGGAACATAACAGAATCTTGTCAAAGTAAAATGGATGATCTTGTCAAGTAATAAGGTCAACATCTTATTAATTTGAATACTTGTTGAAATAAAACGGACATTATAATAAGATTGTTTTTTGTTGTTGTTGGCATCGGTCAGTCTTCGCAGGCAGACTATGGAGTAGCGTTGTCTGAGGTGGTTGAAAAGCATCGTCTTGTGTGGCTGAATAGACCAATGGCAGATTTTATTGCAGACCTGACATATGAAGACTGGTTCATCTGGTAGGGTTGGTTTGAATGTGCCTCACTGACTGGCTTTGCGCCTTGCTCGTTTGTCATCAGCAGCAGCAGCATTCTGGATGAGGTCTTCTCCCCTTTTCAGGCCATCAGAGAGATGTTGCTTCCAAGTTTTCCGATCCCGACACTACCAATAGATTCCCAGTTGACCCAGTTCATGTCAAGTGCTTATCCTTGAAGCGGAGTAGCGATCGACCTTATCTTCTGTGTCCTGATGACAGTTCCGTAGAGGAGATCCTTGGGAATGCGACCATCTTCCATTCGACTCACATGTCCTAGCCTTTGAAGGCGACGTTGACATAGTAGCAATGATGGGATACCCGCATTGATGGGATACCCGCCTTGTGCATGACTTCATTGTTTGTGACCTTGTCTTTCCAGGAGATTTCAAGAATGCGGCGTAGACATCTCAAGTGAAATACTTGCAGCTTCCGTTCTTCTAGGTCGTCCATGATTCACTACCATAGAGGAGCGTGCTGATTACACATGCCTTGTAGACCTCCATTTTTATTGTATTGGTGAGCTGTTCTCCCATACTTTCTTAGATAACCTGGAGAGAGTAGAGACCTCCTTGCTGATCCTTTTGTTGAGCTCATCATCCAGAGATAGATCATTGTCTGTGGCAGTAGAGCCTATAGGTAGGTGAATTGATGAACTACCTCAAGTTGCTGATCACTGATGATGTGGATTGATGGTGGAGCTATTATCCCATGGCGATATTAGTCCGATGGTGGCCCGATGTATGTTCAATAATGGCCCAATATCATTTGCTCATGGGCCCAAGATTGGGCTTGGACCAAATATTGGGCCTATATTGGACCAACTTAGGCTGCCACTGTGATGCCAATATAAATAAATAAAATAAAAAATCAGTTACTGTAGCTCAACTTCAGAGTGGGCAGCTATCGCAGCATCATCAGCAAATAGCATGTCTCTAATCAGTACTTCCCTTATTTTGGTCTTGGCCTTCAGACGTGTAATGTTAAAGAGTTTACCGTCAGATCGTGAGTGACGATACACTCCCTCTGTGGATGACTTGAAGGCGTGATTGAGTAGTTGGAAAGAAAATGCCAAACAGTGTTGGTGCGAGTACGCAGCCTTGCTTTACTCCACTTTTGACACCAAATTCTTCAGACATTGAGCCATCAAACTGGACTGTATCATCATCCCATCATGGAAAGAACGAGTTATGCTGAGTAGTTTGGGTGGACAGCCAATCTGAGGAAGCATCTTGAATATACCATCCCTGCTAACAAGAACAAACGCCTTGGTCAAATCAATGAATGCCAGGTAAAGGGGTTGTTGCTGCTCTCTGCATTTTTCTTGCAGTTGCCGTAGCGAGACGATCATGTCAATTGTTGATCTCTTGGAGCGGAACCCGCACTGTGATTGTTGGTTCACAGCAAAATCACAAATGACCTATTCCAATTGAGGAAATATGATGGAAAGAGCCACCAAATGTCCATTTAGGGAGTGGTAAAATCCAAATTTTACACCAAATTTGAGCTGTTTTTGTTTTGTTTTGGGTTGTTTTTTGTCACATACATGCGCATATTTATGGGGCTTTGGGGGCGTGAGCAGGGCGGCAAAAAAGAAGGGGCGTTGGAAGAAGGAGCGGTAAAAAAGAATCATTAAACAAAAAAGGGTGTAGAAATTATGAAAAATGTTTTAAAAATGTGAACAATACATACAATTTTGGGCTTTTAGCTAGCGAATGCCTATAACCCCCCCTTTTTTTTTTTTTTGCTCTTCACTTTTTCAAACCACCGATAAAATGGGTCAACCTTTTCGGGATGTTGATGAAGCGGGCGTCAAAGTTTATCTTTTCCGCAGCCCCCCGTTTAGGATCGGCCGCGGAACGCCACTGAAATAGGCCTAGGTCTAAATTTCAGAAAATGCAAACGTATGGATGCCATTAATTTCAGCTGGCCACCCAGTAAATTATTTTCCCTAATCGCCCACCCAATAAATTATCCTTATTTACCTCCCTACTTGCCCCCCCTCAACCTGCCAAAAATCGTTTGTCCCTTCCCCTACCGACCTGCCAAAATATCCCCCCCATTCCCCTGCCAAAATATCTTGGCCCCCACCTATAGTGCATCACCCCGGGGTAGGCCTATGATCGTAAAAATGATCAAAATTCAAATCTTGGTATACCTTTGTCATTACCCACAGTCATTGCCATAGATGTACTAACATAGCCTGTTAGTGGTTCAGCCGAAAGCCGTGTAGGCCTAGGCCCTACTTATAAAAAAATATAGCTACATGTATTTGAATGAGGCTTCAATTTCGTCAATCACTACTGGTCGATTACGATGACATTTCGGTTCAGCGGTTCTAAGAACTTGGAAACTTTTCTGATGAGCGTTTTGATCTTGTTCCTCTTTTAGACTTATTTTTTACCAAATCTGTGGATTTTAAACACGTTACCATGGCACAGCGTCATCATCCCTATATCTTCATGTCAAAAATTGCCGTGATAGTACGGCGAATCCTCTCGTTTTTCAATAGCTACGCATGGCGATTTTGTTCCAGATAGGCCGAGCGACTCAGGCTAAGCATCATACGTCTTATCATATGAGATACCACCAAGTTTCTATTCTACATATTATTACGATTTGCGTACATGCTCTAGTACCACATGTAGTGTTGCTATTACAAGGAAATTCGATTTCTTTTCAGGTAAAACCCAGGTTTTGTTTTTAATACACTAACTTGAAATTAAATACACTAATAGCGGCCATTGTTGTTGGCTCTGGAAATATTTTTACTGCATTTTATGCGTAACAATTTTTAAATCGCAGGTTGAAATTGTGATATATTTCATTTTGAGAATTACAATTATATAAAGGAACATTTAGCCCATTCACCTAAGATCCAGGTGTTGTATAGAATATATTCAATCACAAGTCTATGTCACAATGCATATGTAAACTTTCTTTATCCATGTCAACAATAGAATATTGATCACCAATGGGGTATGGAGCTGTATGAAAAAAATATTTATAATATAGGGTGTTGACATTGTGCATGGCATCAGAAGGTAGCGAAAATATAGGTTTCACTTTTTTAAAAACTATATATGTATAGCTTTTATCAACCTTGCACCTGCAAAGTTTCAGGTTCGAATTCCTAAAAATAATGGAGTTAGACTCATTTTTTTACCAAATCTCAGGATTTTAAACACGTTACCATGGCAACAGAAGAGAGCGAAAATATATGTTTCACTTTATTTTACTATATATGGTTATAAAATCCCTAGTCACTTTTGACTAGAAACTAGTCAAATTTGACTAGATTGCGGGTGCAATAGGATCTTACTAGACTCTAGTCATTTTGACTAGGATAATCTAGTCGACAGGAACGACTAGGGAGTCTTGTCAAAACATGACCAGAATATCTAGTCATTTTTTTTTCACTTCTGACTAGAAACTAGTCAAATTTGACTAGATTGCGGGGTGCAATAGGATCTTACTAGATTCTAGTCATTTTAAATTCTAGTCATGTTAATTTGGGAAATGCATCATCTACGCTAAGAGAGGAACACTACGCCTCACTGTGGTGTTAAATAGCCATCAAGTGTATTTGATAGCATGGTGACACGTATTACAGAAATTATCTATAAAATTACGGTCTTAAAAGAGGATGGCAGAAAATTATAATGTATTTGCTTGAAAATATAAAATCTATGGTGTTAAATAGCGTTTGCCCTGTGTTCTTCATCCGTGGTTTTGTTTCCTATTATTTCAACTGAGTATAATATTTATGATTTAGAGAAGGTCCTCCAAACACTAGCACTCATCACAATAATCATTTGTTACAAAATTGTTACCCAATTTGTTACCGAAATTGGTGTGAAAACTCACACCAAATTCTGCATCCTCGACTTGGAATTGACTAGAATTTCTTGACTAGAATTTATGACCAGACGTAAATGACTAGATATGCGTTGACCAGGCATAAATGACTAGATCAGCGTTGAAATGATTAGAAAATGACCAGAATCTCGTCAAATTATTTTGACTAGGATTTCTAGTCGAAAAAACGACTAGGTATTTTTAAGAGTGTAGCTTTTATCAACCTTGACACACCTACAAAGTTTCAGGTTCGAATTTCTAAAAATAACGGAGTTAGACTAATTTTTTACCAACTCTGTGGATTTTAAACACGTTACCATGGCAACAGGAAATCATGAAAACATGTGTTTCACTTTATTCTACTGTTTATGGTTAGATTTTATCAACCTTGACATATTTGCAAAGTTTCAGGTTCGAGTTTCTTAAAATAACGAAGTTATGACTCATTTTTACCAAATCTGTGGATTTTAAACACGTTACCATGGCAACAGGAAATCACGAAAACACATGTTTCACTTTATTCTACTGTTTATGGTTAGATTTTATTAACCTTGACATATTTGCAAAGTTTCAGGTTCGAGGTTCTAAAAATAACGGTGTTAGACTCATTTTTTAGCAAATCTGTGGATTTTAAACACGTTACCATGGCAACAGAAGATAGCGAAAATATATGTTTCACTTTATTTTACTATATATGGTTAGCTTTTATCAACCTTGACACACCTGCAAAGTTTCAGGTTCGAGTTTCTTAAAATAACGACGTTAGACTCATTTTTTACCAAATCTGTGGATTTTAAACACGTTACCATGGCAACAGAAGATAGCGAAAATATATGTTTCACTATATTTTACTATATATGGTTAGTTTTTATCAACCTTGACACACCTGCAAAGTTTCAGGTTCGAGGTTCTAAAAATAACGACGTTAGACTCATTTTTACCAAATCTGTGGATTTTAAACATGTTACCATGACAACAGAAGATAGTGAAAATATAAGATTCACTTTATGTTACTTTATATGGTAAGTTTTTATCAACCTTGATATATCTGCAAAGTTTCAGATCCAAGATTAAAAAAATAACGGAGTTAGACTTATTTAAAACCTTTTTTCCCCATTGATTTTCATCAAAATCACAAAAATCATGGTTTTTTGACGTTTTAGCTAAGATTTTGGTCACGTGACTTGTAAATGAGAATTGGTATGCCCAAATATGGCATCATTGTTGTGTTAGCTTTCCAAATAACCACATCAAGCAGGCCACCTAATGTATGCAAACAGCAGACAACATGATGCACACTTTTGGTGGTCCGCTTGATTTCAAATACTAGCAGTCCACCACATATTGACATCTAGTGTCACACCAGATGTCAACATCTGGTTGTCAACTGGATGTGCCTAAACCGGAGTGACACCGGATGTCACATCCAGTGGACCACCAGTGGGCATCCAGTGGGCATCTGGATGCGCGAAACGCCTGTGTATATATCCCCTTTTATTTTTTGAGCCGAACAACTACGGCAAAGCAAAGTAAATTGGAATTTACTACCAGCGCGTATGTCGCCAATACGTACCACTCCTTCGGTCATGTTATGGTACGACCCTTTGTTGTGTAGATCACCGTCCTGCACGCCGTGTGTACTGTGTGTTATGAACATCGTGTATGCGTTCGACTAATAATTCCATCGTAATAATAAGACGCCGGTTCCGGCGCTTTATTCAAAATCTCGGATTTTGACAAAACTACAGCACCTAGAGTCTTGAATTTTGCAGGGTATATTGGTTTAATAAAGTACAATATAATCGTGTAAAAAAGTGAATTTAAAAAAATCAGTGAGGGCGTCCTCCTCAGCAAATGTTATAATATGGCTTTAAGAATTATAACAAAAGTTCCGCTGGACATATTATATTATTCTTATTCATCCTAAAGTACGGCGTATATAGGACTGGCAAGCGAGTCTATGTAGGCCTATAATAATATATTTATTATCAATCCAGGAAGTTAATTATTATTATTATTAAAATATCAGCTCTTCCATTATATGTTATTGTATTTATCGTCAGTTCAACAAATATTTAAAAGAAGGGCCTACATAAAAAGGCAGAAAACGATCGTGTAGTTTACACTTTCCGATACATTAAAAAAAAAAAAAAAAAGAATTATGTATGTATTTGATGGGATGGGGTCAAATTTGCAAAAGCGTACAAAAAAGTTGCGAGCGTAGCAAAAATACAGTTTTTTTTAATGCTTTTTGGATCAAAAGAACAAAACCGCCCCCTGGAAAAAAGGTCAAATTTTCAAAATTCACACCCCCAAGAAAAAAAACCAAAATCCTGCGTATGGGCCTGACTATGTCCTTTTATGAAAGGGTCACATATGAGTAATAATAATGTCCTTGTATGTACCGGTAATATTAAAAGCACTTACGTTTATTTTTGCATTGAAATGTACAGGAAAACTATAAATCCTTGCCTATGGCCACTTAAGGGCTGGGGTATGAACGTTTGGACAGTATTTATTTTGGGACATCAGAGCACATCAGACATATCGAATTGCATTCTGAATACGAAGAATGTCATTCTGATATCAAATAATTTTGATTTTTGAAATTCGCAATTTAATACACATTTTATGGCAAATCATTAAAATTGATATTTTTGATATTTAACAGTACTTGAAGTAAACTTTACAAATCTGATGATTTATACTTAAAGTGTATGTAGGTGGGATGAAAAGCCGACGATCAATTGAAAATTTTGACCTTTCGTATTGAAGATATGGATTTTTTCCCCAAAACACCAAAAAAATTAGGTCTTTTTGGGAAAAAAATCCATATCTTCAATATGAAAGGTCAAAATTTTCAATTGACCGTCGGCTTTTCCCTCCTGCTACATACACTTTAAGAATATATCATTACATTTATATAATTTACTTCGAAGACTGTTATATATCAAAAATTTGAAAAATATCAAATTTTTATAATTTGTCATAAAATTTGTATTATATTGTGATTTTCAAAGAATGAAAATTATTTGATATCAGAAAGACATGCTTCGTATTCAGAATGCAATTCGATAGGTCCGAGGTGCTCTCATGTCCCACAAAACAATACTGTCGAAACGCAATAAACGCTCATTTTAGATCCCTTAATATACCGATTATTTCTATTTAATCATCCTCCGTACAATTACAAAGAAGGGTATGTAGACTCATCATGCTCATTGTCCTTGTGCATAACTGCGTTTTATAAGTTTTTAATGCCTTCATAATCACTTTTCATTTCATTCATTGTCAACAATTGACGCGATTCCAAATACAGCGCGCCACCTACGATCACGCCCTGCTGATCTACTTCGCGCAGAGCATCATGGGTAAAAGTCGACATCCATGACGCGTCGACGATGAACCATCGACCAAGGAAACGGAAACGAGTGTTGCTATCGATTAGGCCTACTCATTACTCAACCACTTTTGTTTATTTACGTTGATGATGATCAGCTGTTGATTCAACCCTCCGACGATTTTTTTTCATTCCTGCCCCCTTTTTAAAGTTAATTTCGACAGTCATGGTTTAGGCCTACCTCTGTGAATGTTCAGAGTGTTAGGCTTATTCCCACATAAAATAATGGGCATCAATTAAACCCTTATTAATTTTCAAACTTTTCCGAACTTTCCGAGGCGCTTGGGAAAATACTTTAGGCTCTCGTTTACAAGAAAAGAAAACACTTTCAGGTCTTTAAGCTTTGTTGTAAGTAGGGCTATAATAGACTTGATTTAAAAAAAATAATATGATTGGGGATAGGCCTACTTAGATCCTCATGCATATAGGCCTATCCTTAAAAAATCCCAATTTTAAAACCTTGTTTGTTTTTAGTAAAGTAGGCCTAATTCTCAATATTTAGAATATCGAAATATTTAATACATATTTTAACAGCATGGACATCGTAAAGCATTTTTTTTTAATGTGTTTTCTGCCTCCTTTTTAAAGTAAATTTCGACAGTCATGGTTTAGGCCTAGCTCTGTGAATGTTCAGAGTGTTAGGCCTATACCCACACAAAATAATGGGCATCAATTAAACCCTTATTTTCAAACTTTTCCGAGCCCGATCCGAGGCGCTTAATTGGGAAAATACTTTAGTTTAGGCTCTCGTTTACAAAAAAAGAAAACACTGAAAAATATGATTGGGGATAGGCCTACTTTATATATATCCTTTAAAAAAAACCCAATTTAAAAAAAACAACCTGTTAGTTTTAAGTAAAGCAGGCCTAATTCTCAATAGGCCTATTTAGAATAACGAAATATTCAATACATATTTTAACAGCATGGACAGCGTAAAGCATTTTTTTAATATGATTAAGGGAACGTTCATAAATACTTTGGTAGGGGGGGCTGGAAAATTTTGATTTCGGTATGTCAAAACTTTTTTGACCCCCCCTCTGTCTGTATGTTAAACTTTTAGAACCCCCCCTCTTTATGGACTGAAAACTTTTTGACCCCCCCTTTGTAAACACCCAAACTTTTTACCCCCCACACACACACACATAATGAAAGTATACTAGTACTTAAAATACTCCACTCTTGTTTCCACTATAGGTAATGCTTTATTTTACTAGTACAGTGGATTAAACTATACAGTTTCAACCTTGTTACAAATTCAAGCAAACAGATCCGCAATAAATTAATCATTTATCAGTGTCACTCTTACAGGCCTTATTAGGCCTAAATTGTCAGGACATCATAAAATATAAATAAATTGCTTTCAAATAAGGTCTCAAAAGTTATTGCATGGATGTATCAGGGGTGTATCCAGCTTTCTTGGTGTGGGGGGATGACATTTTGCGGCACAGACGAAAAACAATTGCAGTTGCTTTACATACATATATACCGGAGCTTTAAAAAAATGCTTTACTGCGCGCGTAAAGTGCAAAAATTTTGTATTTTACTCTATTTACGCCTATGATCGGGATGAAAAGAGCTTTATTGTGACAATGTGCGCGCGTAGCGCGCACAAATTTGTATTTAACTTTTTGGACCCCCCCTTTATGGGTGTCAAAACTTTCTTGACCCCCCCTTTTGCCATGTCAAAACTTTTTTGACCCCCTTTTTGGAAGGTCAAAACTTTTTTGCCCCCCCTACAAATTTTCCAGCCCCCCCACCAAGGTATTTATGAACGTTCCCTAAAACGTTTTCGAATTTCAAATGTACTCTATTCCTATTCAACCATCTACGGTTAAAACTCGATGTCAAAAATGTTGATGTCTCTGATCGACCATCTAGGCCTATAAACCCGATGTCATGTCAATTTTCGAGTTGATAATAGCAAATGCTTTTGATGCAAGACAATTTCAAACAGGTAATTTAATCTAAAACTCAAATTCGTGCCTTTTTTATTTCTTGATTGGATAACTTTTCCCATAATTATTACCATAGGCCTACATATGATTAAGATAAAAGCGTTTGGTTTTCATAAATGTTTTGAACGCTTGTCTTATTTTTATTTTTATTATTTTTTCTTTCTAACCTAGGCCTATCGAGATGTTTTACATTTATAACCTTTTTAACAAACTTGAATAGATATTATAAGCATTTTCGTGTGACGTTTTGAAACGCTCTGTGTAGCATGATGTAGGCCTACTGTATGATCATGAAAGGTCGTAAATTTAGAAGCCATTTCCTTCTAGGCCTATATAGCCCTATAAACAAAACACTTCGGCCCCAATGTATAATGTCGGGAGAAAATACTTGCACTAAACAAATAAACCTGTTAATTTTTAAAATAAACTCTCGTGGTGCAATTCTGTCAACAAAATTACATAGGCTTATGAACCAGGGGCTGGGGACTCAGCCCCCTCAATAAATTTGGTGCGGGAGCTCGAATAGGCCTACCCTTCTGTATGAATAGGCACGTTTTCATTTTCAAAGTCCACAATGCCGTAAAGGTTGGACTACACTACAGTTCAGTTCTTTTCACAGTGTTGACTTATAATTTCATGAGAAAGAAAAAGAAAATGGAAAAATTAAAATCTTTCCCATTTTCTTTTTCTTTAAAAAAAAACATGTATAGGCATAGGCCTAGGTGTTTAAAATTGTCCAATTGAATACGCTCGTATTTAGTCGAAAAAGTTTTTGATTTTTCAATGTTGTGCCGACCGATAATATGACTAAAAAGAAACTCATTCCAACCAACGTGTGCTATTTGGGAGTAGGTCTAGGCCTATACATTAAGAGCAAATTTCCTTGGGTTATGAATTATTAAAGGGGAAAGATGAAATAAAGATGGTATGACATGCAAGAAAGCGGAAGTAAAAATAAATATGAAAAAGAAACATGAATTAATATTAAAATCGGGCATGACAATTGTCAAATTTAAACCTTAATTGTGACACGATCTGGTTCATGGGGGCCAAAGGAGGCATTTTTGAAAATTGTGTTACTGTAATTAGGCTATCATTTTAAATTGAAAACACCAAAGGTCTAGCATAGGGCCTACTTGGTTCTAAAGTTATAAAGTTTTTTCATGCAGATTTTCTTGATATGCCTTAAAATAATGATCTTTTAAAATTCATGTACTCTTTTGCAGTTTGAAACTTTCTTCATCTTTATTATAATGCTAGAACTCTATGAGGTATTGTTGAACTTATGCATTAAAGTCTCAAATTGAAATATTAACAAAAAATAAATGCTATTTTTATGCGGTAAGCTATGCCTACAAAGTGTTTTTATTGCGATCGTAATTTTTTTGAATGTTTGATAGTAATATAATTAAAAATACAAATTTAGGCTAAACATAAAATAAGGACAAATCAAACAATTACAAGAATAACAAAAGCGGTAAACCAATGTGATGCATGTTTATAAGTAATGAGTATTAAGAATCTTTTTAAAATTTACTTGAATTTCTTTGCTGTAGGCCTATGCCGCGCGGCGGGCCGCTATAAGCGCCTTCGTGCAAAAAAACCCCCACATTTTTAGTAAATGTAGGCCGATTAAAAAAACGCAACACCTATAGTATGGATGTTGGTGTTATATTATTATCGTATTGAACAAACAATAAATTCAGAAAGAATTAAAACAATTTATTCTAATAACCAAAATAAAACCTATGCGTTTTCCATTTAAAAAAAGGACAGGCCTAGGGCTACTTCGCATTGACTAGGCTCGCGCGTATCGGGCTGAAAAGCATCGTAAAGTTTAAAAACAAAAAAGGGCGGTTTTAGAAAATGGGATAACAAAAAGTTAACACCTAGTATCAACATCAAGTTTGCGGGTTTTAGAAAAGGACATCTATGAATATCAAACTGCAATATTTCACTTCAACACAGAAAGTCTCAAAAAATTTCAAAAAGTACTACAAAACATTGTGTTTTTAGAGTAATAATCACAAACATGGTCAGCTATGGTTGATGAAAAAGGATGTCGACCCCAGATACGGGAAATGCCAATTTTCACTGCCGTCGTTGGTGGCGCGCTGTATTTGGAATCGCGAGAATTGAAGACCTGAGCGCAAGAAGACCGTAAGTCCACTTGGCCCCTCAATATGTATACACTAAAGTTACGTATAGTTTCTTAGGGTTTTATAATGTTTAATACATGTTCCAGGGTGAAAACATCATGAAAGGTTGTGAAAGATTTGTTTTGGCCCTGAACATGTATAAAACGTTATCAAACTATATGAAACCATACGCAACTTGAGTGTATACATGTTGAGGGGCCAAGTGAACTTACGGTCTTCTTGCGCTCAGGTCTTCAATTGAATCCAAAAGAAGACATGGGCGTTGAACAATAAGCGCATGTCCGCATAAATTTGACCGGTATTGCATAGTCTTGCCCCTGGTACGCCAGCAACAGAAAGGAAAACCCTTGAGGAAAAGGAGGGCTACCAGGAGCCTGAGGAAAAAGACGGAAGTAAAAAGATTGAAGAAAGTAAGGGACCGTTCATAAATACTTTGGTGGGGGGACTGGGCAAAGTGTGGGGGACACAAAAGTTTTGAGTTGCACAAAGGGGGGGGATCAAAAAGTTTTGGGTACTAAAGGAGGGGGGTCAAAAAAGTTTTAACAAGAAATACCAAAAGAACAAGAGCATACAATTTTTTTGCGCGCTACGCGCGCATATGTACCAATTAAGCCTCTTTTTACCCCGATTATGGCCAAAAATAGTGTAAAATACATTTTTTGCTCATTACCGATACGGATATCCCATAAAAGCCTTTTTGGAATATCAAAGACTTTACATGTATTCTACAGTCGCTACAAATAAAAAGGTATATGTATGTATCCCACTGATAATACTGGGTCAAAATGATGCAACCATTTTTTTTTTTTTTTTGCCACGAAATTTATATTTTGCCCCCCTGACCAACAAAGCTGGCTACGCCCCCTGATAAACAAGTCTTATGTATTAAAAATCTTGAGTATGTGCCCGGATGTTGCTCTCAATTTTCAGTGGCATAAAGACGGGCGGGGCAGGTGGGGGCATGTGCCCTGGGAGCCACTCTTAGGGGACGCTGAATTGGCCAATTTAGCATCCATTCTGCGCCCCTCTAAGCGATGAAAGTCAAAATTTTCGCGCGCTTCGCGCATTCCAGGGCAAAGTCATTTGAAAGATCAATTTAAGACCGATATTCAACTTTATTATAAATTATATGCTCCGTGCGCAATAATTATTTCAACAATCGGGATCGACACCTATCCTTAGCCCTGTGCGCCACAAGCCCTATTAGCTACGCCATTGTCAATTTCCCTTTCTTGTGTAACTTTTATTTATTTAATTATTGGTTATAAGAATTATTGGTTATAAAAATTGAATGCATAAATTGAAATTAAACTTCATACAAGTCACAGCATGTGAAAAACACCTTCAATTTTCATGTTTTTAGGAAACAGGCTATTCTAAATAAATGTGTGAACAAACTTGTAGGCCTATAATTTGCACAAATGGAGTAGCCCCCTCCCCAGACTGTTTTTAACCTCTTGGAAAGGGGGGGGTCAAAAAGTTTTGTATGTCTAAAGAGGGGGTCAAAAAGTTTTAGGTTCTCTGGAGGGGGGTCAAAAAAGTTTGACTCCAAAAATTTCCAAGTGCCCAGCCCCCCCCCCACCAAAGTATTTATGAACGGTCCCTAAACAAGACGCAGATAACATTATCTGTTATATTCATATGTGTCTATTCAAACGTATTCAAATATTGACTTATTAAACACAAAATAATATTAAATGACATAATTATGAGCTATTATTATGTTGCATTTATTTTGCACTGTAAATTGCAGTGGTTTTACACCTCTGATATCGATCACACTTATTTTACCTTTCGATTGCTTTTGTTTATGAATTAATAGGAACTGCCATCACATACAACTTTCTTATAAATGATGATTACCTCCAACAGCACCCCAATTATATATTATCGAAACCATCATGATAACATTGATAATATGGCATTTCATTGCATAAAGGCCTACCTATGTAAATAGGTATCATGAAAAATAAATAATAAATAATGATCAAAATGTATGAACTTTATCACAAAAATAAATGATATATTTCAGTCAAGTAAAACCTAGACAACACATTTATGGAGGTGTCCATGACTCATCCTTACCATATGTTTTAACCACGTTTTGTCTTAGGCCGTATAAAATTAATGTTTTGGTTCTCGTCCAGAGGATTTTCATGAATTGATGAGGGAGGAGGTGTTTTTTTTTTTTTTTTTTTTTCAATGTAAAATTAGCATTGTCAGTAGTTTTCGGTCTTCTCCAACAGTGCTCGAGAAACGATGAGGCCCTTTTTTTTTTTTTTTCAAATGTGAGATTCTGAGGGATAAACCCCCTAGAGTACCACAAAAAGACTTGGAAGTGATGCTTGTTCTCTAATAAACTTATTTATATGTATGAAGATTTCATAAATCATTCCAAAGTCTAAAAAAATTGAAAAATCTAAAAAAATCAAAAAAAATCTGACAAATCCCAGAAATTGATGAGGGAGGGGACGAGAACCAAAATATTAATTTTACACGGCCTTATACCGAACTATAGTAGGCATATCCCTACTTCTGATGCTGTTTATCATGCTTTGCAGGTATTCACTTCTCAGCAGCACGGTCCAAAGGGAGGTCTCAGCATTCAGAATGCCGGCTGAAGAAAAGGTAGGAATGACTGTGTTACGTGTATTTCAATCTGTTCAACCTACACTAGCGTTGCTAACACAATTCAGCCCAAAATCGCGGGTCAAATGCGACGCGATCAAGCAAAATCAGTCGGAAATCTTAAATTTTCAGTTTCTTATAGGATTGTAACAAGCATTTACAAAGCTGGATTTTGCAGAAAACCCCATTGAAATTTAACAACCAATTCCAAAGATATGAGTAATTAAAGAATTTCCAAAATAATAGGAAACAAAAAGAAATATTTTCTTAACTGTTTGTTTCTATAGGCCCTATGGGACAGGGAACTATCTGAAGTCACGGGAGCCAACGTTAAAAAGTTGCCCAATTTGTTTTCTTAACCATTGGTTTCTGTGGGACAGGAAATTATCAAAAGACATGAAAAATAAACATGAAAAAAAAAAAGAACATGAAAATTAAAAGCTAAAATAGTTAAATATTAGATTAATTTTAAACTGGGACAAATATTGTTCACCCTTGACCCTTTTTTTGGTCCGATTTGGATCAAATTTTTGTTGTTGCTCATAATAGCGAGACATCTACCAACCTTGAAAGGCCCTTTAATTATGCTTAATTTGCTCTACTCTGCTATACTTATTATAGGCCTCACTAGGATCCACAACATGCTCATCTATCAGGGGAACCGTTCTTAAACCCCAATACATTTGTACATTCATTGAATGACCTTTGAATATTTGGGTACAAAAACTCATACTCTGCAACTTGAGGTCAAATTTTGCACTATGATTATGTAATTGAAATTATTGGACTTTGCCATTGAGATGAGGCTCTTGTGGTCCATAGTGCCTACATGGTCTGATGAACCTCAGCAATTTAGCAGTGATTATCAGAGCATATCCCTGATTAGGCCAAGGCCTATGATCAATGAAAATGGATATTATTGAGTTATGACAAAAAAGGAAACATAAAGGACCGACAAATCTAATCATTTTGCAAGCTTTTTGATGCATTTTATTCCATGACGTCAAAATCAGACTATAAGTATAACGAAGCTAAACAATACAATTGAAGACCTGAGCGCAAGAAGACCGTAAGTCCACTTGGCCCCTCAACATGTATACACTAAAGTTGCGTATAGTTTCGTATAGTTTGGTAATGTTTTATACATGTTCAGAGGCCAAAACAAATCTTTCACAACCTTTCATGATGTTTTCACCCTGGAACATGTATTAAACATTCTAAAACCCTAAGAAACTATACGTAACTTTAGTGTATACATGTTGAGGGGCCAAGTGGACTTACGGTCTTCTTGCGCTCAGGTCTTCAATTGCATTTTTGTTTTACATTTTAAAACTAGAGCGACCGCACCGTACCATAGCTGAACCACGGGGCTTCGGCAGTAGGCCTACATTGTGGTAATGTTATACCACTGTCAGGAAATTAATTTTGCACTTTTTTCTTTTTTCTTTGACATCACTCGGGGTCATACCTTCTTGTCATTTCAGGATATAAAAGGGACCCACAAATATGAATAATGACTCAGGTGTTATGAGGAGTGTCGCCTCGATATGGAAATTGTTTTTTATTATATTAACTTTTTTCACTCTCATTTGACACCACTCGGGGGAGGGGGGCATACCTTCTTGAGATTTCGAAAAGGACCCAACATAGGGATAATCGACGCGAATCTTATGAGGAGTATCACCCCCGGTGGGGGAAATAATTTTGATACGTTCTATAATACTTCTTTATTGTTCATTTGACACCAGTCGGGGGATCATACCTTCTTGGCATTTCGAAATATGAAAATGACCCGAAATTTTAATATTGACCCACAATGCTGGCCATAAGTGTTGGGACGGTTTTGATATAGGGTTGGTCAATGTTGAATCGTACTCATTTGGTCACGCGCCCTTAGTGGCACCCAACATTGATTGGTGGGGAAGGGAGAGGAGTGGGGTATTAGGAAAATTTATAGGCTTGACACCACAGAAACTACCATTTCATCATGTTACAAATTACGGGAAAAGGCCATGATAAAGTGTACGTTTTCCATAAGTGTCCAACACATTTTAGCCAGCATTGTCTCTGTAATCTGTCAAAATATGACCCATTCATATAGTGGCCTCGATCAAAATGGCAAATTTCTGACTTTCACCGAAGTGCTAGTAACCAAATTTAAACCAAAAACTACCCAATTTTAGTCAAATTGACAAAAATGACACCTTGTTTTGTAGTAAGAGGTGAAAATGCGGCACATACCGGTGGCACACACCGACATCGCCTGGTTAATAATTACATTGTACAGTAGAGACACTAAAATGAATACACGGGATCGATACACGTGAATAGCACATGATGCACGATTTTATATTCAGACGATAAATCTTTGGATACCGGGGTAGAAAATGATGAATATCTCCCGTAATTTGTTTATTCTAAAGAAGCCATATTTTTTTCCTTACACTTGAACATATGTGTTGAAAGGATATGATAGTCGTTAGCTTGCGTATTGAGAAAGAAGCGTGCGTATTGAGCTCAAAAACTGACACAAATTCTGATTTTATAATGTGCCGAACTATAGCGCAGCGTAGGCTATAGCTACACTCACTCGTGGAAGCAGTCTAAATGAAGATGACCTCATGGCGTATAATTCTCACTCACACAGAGAGAGGTCAGTTACCAGGCTATTGTCAGTAGCCTTAGTCGGATGTCCCTCGGCTCATTATGCGTCTCAAAACTATTAAACAGGTCGGAACAAAATGGCCATGCGTGGCTGTGGATTCAACCTACCATGGCGATTTCTGCCATGAAGATATCAGGGGCGATGACACTGTGTGGCACATCATGTACCTACCCTTTTCTATATACAGAGGGTACCCCCTCTGAATCTTTTAACTTCTTCTTATTCCCGGTTGTTACTTTTTCATCATATCCAGAATAGAATACGTCAATCCAAAACTGGTTATGGTTCCATGAAAGGAAGATATGACACCGCGCAGACTGGGAGGACTGGTTCTACTGTGTCTTTTCATGATGTAGACTATGTGATCCAGGTGAAAGAAAGCAGGAAGACAACAGTGAACAAGTATATCTTGCGTGATGTCAAGTAAGGCTAATTTATTGATTAATTAATTAATTAATTTTATATAAATTAATTAATATAATATTAGTGAATTTCACTATACATATATATACAAATTTGAGCACTGTACCCAGTGATGTTTTCATTGTAATTTTCACTATAGGCCTACTTTGATCTGCTCGTAATAGGCGGGAATTGTTAGGCTTTTACCACTACGCCGAAAAATAGACTCACGTTAAGGGCTGGGGTATGAACGTTTGGACAGTATTTATTTTGGGACATTTAGAGCACATCAGACATATCGAATTGCATTCTGAATACGAAGAATGTCATTCTGATATCAAATAATTTTGATTTTTTGAAATTAGCAATTTAATACACATTTTATGGCAAATCATTAAAATTGATATTTTGATATTTAACAGTACTTGAAGTAAACTTTATAAATCTGATGATTTATACTTAAAGTGTATGTAGGTGGGATGAAAAGCCGACGATCAATTGAAAATTTTGACCTTTCGTATTGAAGATACGGATTTTTTTCCCAAAACACCTAATTTTTTTTTGTCTTTTTTGGAAAAAATCCATATCTTCAATATGAAAGGTCAAAATTTTCAATTGACCGTCGGCTTTTCCTCCCTGCTACATACACTTTAAGAATATATCATTAGATTTATATAATTTACTTCGAGGACTGTTATATATCAAAAATGTGAAAAATATCAAATTTTTATAATTTGTCATAAAATTTGTATTATATTGTGATTTTCAAAAATGAAAATTATTTGATATCAGAAAGACATGCTTCGTATTCAGAATGCAATTCGATAGGTCTGAGGTGCTCTCATGTCCCACAAAAAATACTGTCGAAACCCAATAAACGCTCATTTTAGATCCCTTAAGAGAGCTATTTGTTGACCGGTCCGGTCTTTATTTTGTGTGTTAAAGAAAGTAGACAAAGTATAGGACTTGCATTAATTATTCGTGATGCTTCTGGAGAAGTGTGACAAGAAAATTCTCAAAATAAAATATTTTGATATCAATCCGCGATGTTATAAGACCCGCCGATTACGAGCTGATCAAAGTATATGTAAGTAATATTAATTAATTGATAATTATTTATCTATTTATTTTACGCAAATCATCATATTGTCACAAACCCCTCACGGAAATATCCTGAGCCTCCTCTAGCCACTTCTGGTCCTGCCGCGACTCGAACCCACGACCCTGGAATTAAGAGGCGAGCGCGCTAGTGTATAGACCAAAAGAGGACTTCCCGTCAGGTCTATAACAACGCACTTATACCTCCGTGACAATATAATGAATAAATTAAGGCTACATGCTCTTTTTGGTTGAAATTTGTGGTGGGAAATAATCCCGCCAAAACATTAAAGTAATCTTTTCCCACAACTAAATATCATAGTCAGGAAATTAATGATGCATCTGGTAGCTTAGATCATAACTTTCATTATACTTAGTTGCAATTATCCCAGAAAATTCTTGATTTGTTTTTACAGAGTCTTGAATTGTCGATGTTTTTGATCAAAAAACATCACTCGGTGTATTTTGAAACTCGAGGCATTAACTCTTCTCAAATTAGCCCCAAATCATAATTTAGTATATGCACGGTAGCAAACACCAATGGGAATAATTGGACGTTTTTGCGGAGCCTAAATTTGGTTTGATTTTATTTCACAATAATTCTAAGGTGAGAATTTTGACCTGACATTTCCTTTTTGGATTTCAAATTTAAATTCATTGATATGTGATATTTTGAATAAATAAAGAGTACGCTTACCTTTCTGCAACACTTCTCGGTATCATTAAGCATCTGCTGATAACCAACATTTTAGCTGAAAACAGTCCCTTCCTATCATTTTTGAACAAAATATGGTTCAAAAGTGCGTACACTACGCGTATAAACTAGCACAGCGAGGTAATGAACAGAGCTATTTACGGTGGGGTATCTATTGTAAGCTATTAGGGTAGGCCTATAGTATATCTTCCCGCAAGTGACAAGATGTGTCAAGCACGGCGGTATATTCAAACGCTATTGTCTGGATCATTGAGTATCGATTGCGCACGTATACATGCAGCACGGATGTGTGTGGTCCTCCCCAGGTTTTGACATAAATTACAAATGACGTCGTGAATGACCCGGCGTTTTCATTTTATTATTACTAAATTAATCGTCGTTTATCACGAGTGCTAAGAGTCGTACCAGTTCAATTCATCAAAATTAATTTGTATTAAATGAAAAACAAACAGACAAGTAGAGTCATATGTCTTTCTATGACCCTATTCCTACCAAAATCTGATTTTCAATACACTAGAAACGTGTTGATATGTATATCTTTGAAAATCGCCGAATGTTAACCACAGTCACCGTGGCACAGTATAGGCATCTTTAGCATTCATAGTGCAGTTGGCAGTGGTTCGAACCCCGGTGAAAATTTTAGTATTTTTTATTCTTTTAACTAATGCGCTGTGCCGTTTTTCAAACACGCCCCTGAATGAAACTCATGGGCAAGTACCCTTAAGGTTATTACTAATTCTATAATTGGTATTGACTAATAAATTGATTACCATGTAGACAGAAGAAATTAAGGGTAGACGATGTATTGTTGGTCGAAGCAACAAAAAATATCGATTTTCATTATCTAAATTTGCTGTAAAATTGCTATTAATTATTATTAATTTATTTATTATTGTCATAATGTTATCATTAAAAATATTTAAATAATTAATTTATTCAATGATAATGTTTTTTTGGGTTGTTTTCAATTTTGTAAAACATTTTAGATTATATTTTGTACGCACAAAAACAAACTTGTCTGAATTTTGTCATTAGGTCAGAGGGCAAAGTGTCCCAAAACTGCAATAACGATCCCACAATGCATTGCAAACTTCCAATGCAGATTTCGCTTATTGCTGTCTGTCCAACAGTTGATAAGGTTCAAGTTGATTTTTCACATTGTTTTTTCCTCATTACAGCGGCTTTTTCAGTCCTGGTATGAATGCTATCATGGGACCAACAGGAAGTGGTAAATCATCGTAAGTATTCAACCTCAAAGGAGCATAATGGGTACAACTTGGGACTACTCGATGTTCACTTGTGAGACGGGGAAAAATACCTCACTGATGAGTTAAAAAGACCCCAACTCGGTATGAAGTATATTTAAAAATTGGAAAAAAAACATCCGCCTGAACCAAACTCTCATGCACCCCTGAGGATCAAATGGTGCGTCCCTAATAGATGTCGATTGCATGACTTCATATTGATTGGCAACATTTTCCACTATGTCAGAGCTCAAATCGGACACAATAGATGAATAAAAGCTTCAGTCGTTGTGGG
Source organism: Amphiura filiformis (assembly GCF_039555335.1). Lineage (NCBI taxonomy): Eukaryota > Metazoa > Echinodermata > Ophiuroidea > Amphilepidida > Amphiuridae > Amphiura > Amphiura filiformis. The sequence continues at coordinate 61,411,901 of NC_092642.1, forward strand.
GGAAATGCCTGTAGCTCTGTGGGACTAAGAAATAATTCGTCTTAATCTGATGTAACTATGTGATGTCAATGAGTATCACTTCAAAATATACTCATCGATTTTTCTATTAACCCTAACACGCCCGTATATACTACAAAATACTACTTGATATAATTATGCGCTGTTCGTGCGTGCATCCCACGTGGTGTGATGATGCAATCGCCCAGATATATAGGTACGGTTAACGGTTTCGCTGGCCAGCGAAACCCAAGACCTGTGGTAAAGTGTCGCCGACCCAGTGCTTGGCATGCGAGGGGTCTCGGGTTCGAACCCCACCCAGAGCAAACAACTTCTTTCTTTGTTTTCTCTCTTTTTTCCTTCCTTATTTTCCTTCCCGTCGCCAAAAAGCCCCTGGCGGGTTAGGGTTAGGTGACCACTATCGAAACTCAATATAGGTTTATAGCAGTGGTTAGTCTTACATTTTCAATATTTAGTAACATTGTTCTTAAATTTTGATCATTACCATCATGACCATTATCTAAGTAATTATTATATTACTAATAGTATTTGTGACATTACTTTTGTAACTTATCTGATCTTTGTTATAATAATAATGATATACTGCGCTATATTACCTATTTTGATGTGTGGCGAAATAAACAACTGAACTGAACTGAACTAAGAGATACAATTAATTTTGCTTCAGATTACTTGATGTTCTTGCAGCCCGTAAAGACCCCAAGGGTCTCAGAGGGATGGTGCTCATTGATGGCCAGTCACAACCAGCGGATTTCAAACTCATATCTGGATATGTGGTACAGGTAGGTTCCGTGTAAATGTCTGGACCCCAACATGCCCAAGGGTCTCGGAGGGATAGTGCTCATAACCATATGATATCGGCCAGTCACAACCAGGGGATTTCAAACTCATATTTCAAGCATTTTAAAATTTCAAAATAATCCCATTCAATTACACGGTTGTACTGAATTTAGAGAATTTGTGGCGCTCACCACCTGATCAGTCATTTGAATTATGGCAAAATATCCATTTTCATGACTGCCAATCTTTTATTTCTCATAGTTATTTCGCTTTTATCTTCTGTCATAGGATGATGTTGTCATGGGAACCCTCACTGTACGTGAGAATCTGGCATTCTCTGCTGCCGTGCGGCTACCAAGAAGTGTGAGTGCGGAAGAGAAAGCTGATAGAGTGGATGATGTTATCTCAGAGCTTGGTCTCAAATCATGCGCTGATACAAAGGTAAGACCTTAGATTAATAAATACACAGATTGGAAATTTCCATGCCTATGCCCTCTAAGCGTACTTGAATTCAGCTTGTCATCTTACAACGAAAATGGCGTAAAAGATAGCCTACATATATAGAGGGTTTTGAGGAAGGGAGAAATTGCCAACCTTGTAACTTGGAAACGATAAAAAAAACCCAACACTACTTTGCTAGGAGTATAAGGAGGAAAGAAAAATTGGTCCTTCCTATGTCTATGGCTAAGAAAATGGGTTCTCCCTATGTCTAACCCATAGTTAGACCAGGTCTAACGTTAGAAATGGTCTAACTTGTCTGTAGACTATGCCATAGTCGAATTTTGAGAAATTTAGAAATAGGCCTATGTTATCAATCTCGATATTATAATGTAATAAATAGTCTATAAACAAATCTAGTTGCCCTAGATGTAGGCATTCTAAGTGATCATTTGTGTCCTGCCTTACTTTTGTTTTTTAATATTTTTTGAAAGAGGGCTCCCTTCATGCCTACCAGTGATTTTCTATAGCAGTCTGTTTTATTTTGGAGAATTGATCACGTTTCTCACTTGGGTATCAAGCTAACAGAGGGCGTACGGTGACTGAATAGATCAGGAAAATCTATCAATTGTGCACACAATCGGAGTTTTTAAAAATGCAAAGGTAATTCTGAATATGCACAATGGCAAGTGGACTACGGAGAAGTCTAACTTGTCTGGTACATACGGACTTTTAGAGTATACAAGATACATGCATGTACAATGTTTCTTAGAATCCTCTTGAATGAGTACACAGGGACATCAGATATTAGAACATAATGTCCACTCCTTCACAGTCACTGAAGCATCTGATACTCAATCTGATGGCCCTTAAAAGACCATTTGTTCCCACTGGGTGTAATTTTATTTTGAAATGAGAATTTTTAAAAACTGATCCTAATTGGTTTTGCGGTTTTCCAAAATACAACTTTAGATTGGAGATGAGTTTACCCGAGGTGTTTCTGGAGGAGAGAGGAAGCGAACTAACATTGGTATGGAATTGATCATTAAACCCAGCATCTTATTCTTGGATGAACCCACAACAGGGTTAGATGCTAGCACAGCTAATGCTGTAATGCTGCTGCTATCAAGGTAAGCACAGAATGATCTTCAAGCCTAGGATACTATTCTTGGACGAGCCTACAACAGGGTTAGATGCAAGCGCAGCTAATGCTGTAATGCTGCTGCTATCAAGGTAAGCACAGAATGATCGTCAAGCCTAGGATACTATTCTTGGACGAGTCTACAACAGGGTTAGATGCTAGCACAACTAATGCTGTAATGCTGCTGCTATCAAGGTAAGCACAGAATGATCTGATCTTCAAGCCTAGTATACTATTCTTGGACGAGCCTACAACAGGGTTAGATGCTAACACAGCACGGTTGTTTGAAGTGATCATTTATTCTAACAAAACATTACATAATTTGCAATTCTAGACTTTTACAATACCAACAGCTATCACACTCATACACATAGGTCTATAGCTATTTTTAACTCAGATATTCTTTTCTTCATCAAAATTTTCATCTTTTTCTGCCTTTTTGTGGTAATCTCTAAACTGTATATTTGTGTGCAAATTGAGGGCGCTATTTACATATATTTTAAATTTAATTTAGCCCACTAATATGTGATAAAAATAGTATAAAAATTTCCTTGCTATATGTTACTAATATTTCTATGATGTTTTAATGTCATTATACAAGTGTCTACCACTTGTAAACATGCAAATAAAATTTTAGAAAAATAGCGCCATCAGCGTTCAACTGCTTAGGCCGTATAAGATTAATGTTTTGGTTCACGTCCGCAATTTCTGGGATTTGTAATTTAAAAAAAAAATTGTTTAAGACTTTGGAATGATTTATGAAATAAGTTTATTAGAGAACACGGAACATTTCCAAGTCTTTGTGGGGTACTCTACGGGCTTTATCCCTCAAAATCTCACATTAGAAAAAAAGGGCCTTATCCTTTCCCGTGCACTGTTGGAAAAGACCGAAAACTACTGACAATGCTCATTTTACATTGGAAAAAAAACTCCCTCCTTCATCAATTCATGAAATCCTCTGGACGAGAACCAAAACATTCATTTTATACGGCCTTAGTATGATAGGCATAGGTATAATAATTATTCTCATGAACCTTAACAGATTGTCACAAAGAGGGCGCTGCATCATCTTCTCCATTCATCAACCTCGTTATTCCATCTTTCGTCTGTTTGACAAGTTACATATGCTGTCTCAAGGAGAGACGGTCTACCATGGCCCTTCAGACAAGGCATTAGAACATTTTTCAAATTTGGGTAAGTGAGCAGTTGACATTTTAAAGCACTTTGAGGGGATTTACCGAAGGTTCAAACTGTGTAGACTCTCATTCATCTGGGTATGTTGAAATTCATATCTATTTTTGACGGACGGACCGACGTTGCGATTGAAACCTTCAGTCTTCAGCTGGGTTGTGATGCAAATGACCTTGAGTACCGGACACGTCCGGTATACATGACAATCGGCGAGGAGTGTCCTTTATGATTCTGTCCCAGCCGTGTGAAAGTTTTTCTTCATCTGAAAGCAAGCGGACACCATTTTGACACCAAAGGACGTCCGGATTTGAGATCGGGAGCAGCGTTGGTTTGAGCGTGGCGTGAAAGAGGCCATCTGGGTGAGGGCCGAGCAACCATCACGCAACCGTGGAAGAGGCGTCCGGGCCAAACTTTCACACGGCTGGAACAGAATCATAAAGGACATTCCTCGCCGATTGTCATCTATACCGGAAGTGTCCGGTACTCAAGGTCATTTGCATCACAACCCAACTGAAGACTGAAGGTTTCAGTCGCAACGTCGGTTCGTCCGTCAAAATAGGTATGTCTGGTTGACTAGATTTAAATTAAATCGAAGGGTATTTTCGAAATTTATATTTTACAGTAAGAAATTGAAAAATGCTGCAAACCATTTTAACCATTTATGTTTTCTCGCTTTAATTGATAATTATTATTTGTTAATCTGGTTTCATTTCAGGTTATATATGCGAGGAACACAACAACCCTGCAGATTTCTTCTTGGATGTTCTCAACGAGGACTCTTCAGCGGTACAAAGTGTCACTGATATAGCGGACGAAGCACGTAAGTTTGTAATTATTATATGGCTCTTTCGAATCATACTATGGAGGACGTATCTGGCAGGGGCGTAGCAAGAGCATTAGGGGCCCATGGACAAGGATCAGTACGGGCCCTTTTAACCAGGGCGGGATTTACCTTATGGGGCCCTGGGCCAGGCCAAAATTGGGAGGCCCGAACTCACGTGCTGAAGAAGGCATGTGCACTCAAGTCAGTGGCCAAGTTTTGGTTTGCGTATTATATCCTAACATATCTTGTTCTGATGTTACTAGGACATTTGCGCGCAAAGCTCGCGAACAAATTCAATTTCATACTATTAGCCCCAGATCAACATGAATCTAAATGCGCGAGAGGCGCGGAAAATGTTACAATTTTCACCAAAATCATGCTGTTATTGGGGTTAAAAGAAAGATGCATAGGGGAATTTGGGGGGCCCTGGACCCAGGCCCATCTGGCCCAATGGTAAATCCGGCCCTACTCTCCATTATCATGATTATCAGCCATTATTTAATTTTCGCTTTTGTGCTCGGGGCCTCTGAATCCTCAAGGCCTTCGTTCACCCTGTCCCCCCGTTTGCTACGCCCCTGGTATCTGGTACGTCTAACACCTAATAGCGGTTTCTCGAGTGGCTTAACATAAATATCATACACGGAATAAAGCACAGCTCATAGACCCCTGACGATGTATTAAAATGTATGGTACCTTCAGGGTCTTATGATAGTTCGAGCCATCAATTATATTTCGGGGCACCGATATCATTATAGGACAAAATTATAATGTAAATAACTTTAAACTTCAACACTACTTGTTTATTTCGCTTACCGGGAGCGCTTTCGAGGAACTTCCTCGTCACCAGGGCTATTCTAACGTGCTTCCTGGCACGTTTGTGCAGTGAGATTAAAATTCCGTGCAGTGAGAATAAAAAACCGTGCCCCTGTCATCAGGCGATGTTGTAACTTTCCCCAGGAACAAAGGAACGAGGGGGGGGGGGTGAGCAAATTTGGGAGCAGTACCCCCATGCCGCCATTGGCACCACCATTTCTCTATTTTCACTCATGTATGTAGAAGTGCAGGCAAAAAAACCCTCAAAACCTTCAATTTTACAGAGGAAAATGAAGATACTATGGAAAGAGGGTTCCGCAAAGAAAGTGGCTTTGGTATCGATAATCTGAAGGATTCACTGGTAGAGCAGTACAAGAAATCATATCATTACAGTGACATGCAGACATCCCTGAGTAAGCTGTATGATAACTATAGAGGAACTGAGGACCCTATGATTAATCAGGCTGTTTATCCTACGTCGTTATTTTTCCAGGTAGGTCACAGGGTGAAAGGTCAAAGCATTTTGTCAGAGGTCACAAAATTGCTCTAGTTAGCATTTTACAGGAGCAGGATTTTTGTGTTTTTCCTGACACTAGCAGTCAAAGGCACTTGACACAAACATGACAAATGATCTACCGCGTACCGGGTATGCACCCCAGATAGACGGACCTCTGTCATTGGGCAGAAATTGGAATGAATTTTACCAAAACAAGAGTGCTGAAAGACCCTTGATGGTGATAATTTTAGCTCTAAAAGACTCCCAAATTCAGGCGATTTTGTGCTACAAAGCCAAGAAAGATCCCAGTTCGCACCTCTGAAATACCTCCAAGCCAAAAAATATAAATAAATAGTAATAAATATTATTGTTTGCTTGTCCATAGATGGGTCGGTCGGTCGGAGAATATTTTCTTCTTATATCTTTACCAAAAGTATTATGTTAAGTAGCCCTCTTGTTTCTATGTAAAACACTCACTGACCACAGATTTTTCACCAAAAAACTTAAAGTACTGCATTTTTTAGTTCAACAAGCAATGTTTTACGAGTAGACGCCGATGATGATAATACGATGAAAATTCCTGACTTTTTTGGTAAAATTGTAAAAAAAACAACTTAAAAAGTACTACGGTCGGGACTGCCGAGACGGCCGGTTGGACTAGCACAAGCAAACAATCTCTTTGGCCTTATACCGGTTTGCCGTCAGCTCCAAAATACCCACCATTTCAGAAAATTGACCATGTGCTCCATTCATCATTTTTATTTTTCAGTTTCTGTACTTATGTGGTAGAAATGCAAGAAATATTTGGCGTAACCCACGGGTATCAACGGGACAGGTATGTGAAATTATTTCCAAAATCATTTCCCAAATATTTAGGGAAAAGCTGTAAAAACTGTGACAATTTGTGTTCAATTTGGCCGAAAATTTTGTATACCGATGGGTTCACTAGTTGGCCTCAAAAATTTGCATTACAACGACTATAATGACTATTTTGAAAATCAAAATTTTAATCAAGCCTATAAGTGCCAAAATACACAAATGAAGTTTGTACTAAGAATGAACATATTATACAAAAGCACCCAAAACACTGTTAAATTATGCTGTGACCCGCCATAACGAAATGAGTATAAAGTCGCAAGTTGGTAGTTTCGAGACATCCTGGCTGACTGAGTTGATGGCTTTGTTTGTGGCCGCGCACTTGTTCAAGCCAATAGTATGTCTGTATGTCCTTTGTGAATTGGGGGCGCACAATGGGTCATTCACGAAGGAAACAAAGACCACCAACGCAATAGCCAGGGCGTTTCGAAACTACCAACTTGCGACTTTACGCTCATGTCGTGATGGCAAGTCACAAAATAATGAGCTTATATTTGACATAATAAACTTTCATCAACATTTACAAAGAAGCATGACATCATTTCAAACATATATTGCAGTCTACATGCATACTGAATTACACGGCCCAGCTAGCGCCCCGGGGCTAGAGCACACAAGAATATACTGTTCAACTTGACATTCTTGTTTTTCTCATGATCAATGATGAGATGAGATGAGAGAGATGAGATGAGATTTCTTCATATCTAAATTTTTTGAAGTACTTCTAAGTACTTCTAAGTAGCTAAGTTTTTAAGTTTTTATATATTTTTTTGTAATGTCTTTGATTTTTATGGAAATAAAATATGAAATGAAATGAAATATGAAATAAGTACTTCAGTGATTAAAGGTACGAACTCCCCGGGGGCACTTAACACAAATGACCATACGGGTATGTTCCCCCTATTTGGGTTTTGCAGCTCCGAAAGTCCCCCTATATTTGACCAAAATAGAGCTCCGAAAGACTCTTGATTTTGATCATTTCATCTCTAAAAGACCTAAAACTTGCTCATTCCTCATATTTCTGGTTTTTCAGGCGATTTTCAACCAGAAAGCCAAGAAAGACCCTTGATTTTGACTGTTGGCAGCTCCAAAAGTCCTCATTTTACTTGTTCGCAGGTTGGGCGTAAGACCATCCTCTCTAAATGTAGCAGGTCACGCTAAGGTAGTTCTGACATTGGACGGAAAGGTTGCACAGTGAGCAACTCTGTACTAAGTGTTGCTGAGTGTGAATGACCATTTGACTACTTATTCTAAACCATTGAAATGGAAAACTGTGCATTGTGTTCAATAGAATAAGTTTCTTATGTAGCATTTATGTAAAATATTCCCTTTTTTGCCAACATAATCGAAAGTCACAGTAGTGGACCAGAGATAATGGATAATGTGATAAGACACCTATACCGATTTTGAGGACCGGTGTGCGGTTTGCCGAGACGTCATTGTGACTCTTAAAGCCATAGTGTACGATCTTATAATATGAAATTGGTTAATTTTTTTCAAACCTGATTTTGTTTGCATATTTGTAATGTTTACACATGTCCCAACTTGCACCTAAATGGAATCGGCCAAATTTGTTGTCTTTGTAGGTCAACAGAGCAAAGTTCGACATATTATCATAATTTAAAAATTATGATAATAATTATGTCCTCCCATAGAACTGAATGTTAAATGGTCAAAATAACCAGTTGGGTTTTATTATTAATATAATTTCAACATTTTGAATAAAGAATAACAAAATTAAAATTTGACGGAAATCGTACATTAAGGCTTTAATTAATTATAAGTATCCAATCGTCACATAATGGCGGCTCGGTAAACCGTACACCGGTCAGGTCCTACTACGTACCGTGTAATAAAACGATACCGTAGAGCCCTCTACAGAGCTCTGCTGAAGAGATGATTTCGATGGATAAGTTATTATAAATTATTTAACTTTATAACTTATTAAGAGTCACAAAAATGGCGACCCGTGCTAGTTGTCCTCCAACTAACGATCGAGTGTCGTAGGCCTGAGTCGTGTAACCCTAATATTTACTATGGTTTTTCGTTTTATAGATTTTTGTTTCATCCGTGTTTGCTCTAATAGTAGGTGCTATCTACTTCCAACTTGACAAGACAGCTACTGCTGGAGTTCAAAATAGGTGAGCATGTCCAGAGACTCTAGAGAAGCTATCCTGAGCTAGCTGATTATATTATCCCCATCCCGGATGTATTCGTGTTCCATTTTTTAGGTTTTTTCTAAATATCTGGAAATCCCCTTTGCAAGAGTTGGCGCGTAAAGACATTTTGGGATTCCCTCAAATCACTATAAACAAAGTCTGGACTAGTTATGGATTGGGTATTCCCCATAGATTGTAAAGTGAATATGACATCATATTGGATTTCCCCTGGGAAAGGATGTGATATGAAAGGTTAATATTTATAATCTTTGTTTCCCGATTACATCATTATGTTATGAAAAAGTAGTAATTGGCTATTAATATGATGGGATTTTTTTGTGCTTGGTATATAAGAAAATGTAAACACAAATTGCGAATCAGACATATCTAATGTAGACAATGTATTACTTACTATCCAGTAATATCGGAGAAGAATACGTCAAAGTGCGTACTTCTTTCAAGAAAGGAATTTATACTATTTTTATTCTTCTGTCCACTTGCTGAAGTCTGGTTTATGAATCAACACATCTGTCAATATTAGTGGAAACAGAGCGGATAAGGAGGCAGGCCTGTTTTCCTGATGAAATTGTGTGAAAGGTAAAAATAGCACCATTTTGGAGATAGTCAGCTGTGCGAGGATTTTATGCAAAGGATATAAAAGTCGTCAGTGGACTTCGTTGAACAGTGATCATCGCAGGACAAGTGAATCAGGATAATACATCAGAACATTGAAATTAACAAGAAGAAGAAGGCTGCGGGCTAGTGACGGGGACTTATTTTTCGCACCGCGTAAAGCTAAATTTATACTCCATCGCTAAGCGATAGCGATTGGTTTTCAACCAAATGAGGTAGAGCGCTTTTTGTTGGGTTGAGAAAAGCACGCTACCTCATTGGTCAAATACCAATCGCTCGTCGCGCAGCGATGGAGTATAAATTCAGCTTTATTTACTAATCTACTTGTTTACCTTGATTTTGTTTATCCAATGTGTTTATTACTTTATTTGCAGAGTCGGTGCATTTTTCTTCATCGCAATGAACATGCTATTTGCAAACACCAGTGCAGTAGAACCATTTATTGCAGAGCGAATCGTCTTTCTGTAAGTAAACAATATTGCAATATGGATATTTCAAAATATGACACTGGAATTAAAGTAATAGGCAGGGCCGTCGCTAGACCATTTTCTCAGGTGGTGTATAGAAATAATATTATAACATTATAGAACTCATACAAAGATTCTTATCATTTGATTGGTCAATTACTATTGATTATTCTTGCTATTGCACTCCGCGCCCGCGCAATAGTCCTTTTTTCACTGCACTCACTCGCAGCTTCCATGGCAACGCTGACAGACGCGAGCGTATATCTCGCACAGAGACTACCCCGATTTGCCTGTCTGTAAATATGCGATTTCTTGATTGGCACACCACACGCTGCTCTACAGCTAAAGGTCAAATACAGTGTGGTATTCACATCAATTTTACACTATCGGAGGGAGGGGGTTAGGGGGTTGAAAATTTCTTTTGGGGTTGGTTTTAAGGGGGGTGAAGATATTCTATAGGGAGATTGAGTTAGCAAGCCAACTCCCTAACCCTACCGCCACCCCGCAAAGACCACACTGGTCAAAGGTCAGCCGACGTGAAAGGTCTTACTTTTCGTATTTGACGGTGTTTTGGGATTCGCCAGTGAAGACTCGTTGGTAACTGGATCACGCACCTTTTGGAATTGGCAGTTCATGCCATAGACTTTGTGTTGCGATCATTTCGATCGTGGTGCAGAACTCATTCGCTGGCGAATTGCTAATGATCCATTTTTGTGTTATCTTCAGACATGAGTCTGCGAGTGGATTTTACAGAGTATCGGCTTATTTCCTAGCCAAGATAACAGCAGATTTGATACCAGTTCGATTCTTACCAACCGCAATATTTGCTACCATATCATACTGGATGCTTGGTAAGTGAACATCCCACAGCAGATAATGATTCCTTTAATTTTACCCTCTCCACGCATGCCGGGGGGCACTAACACAAATGACCATACAGGTATGTCCCCCCCATTTTTGGATTTCGCAGCTCCAAAAGACTCCCTATATTTGATCAAAATAGAGCGCAGAAAGACCCTTGATTTTTATAATTTTAGGTCTAAAAGACCCCAAAATCGCTCATTCCTCATATTTCTGGTTTTTTCAGTCAATTTTCAACCAGAAAGCCAAGAAAGACCCTTGATTTTGACTGTTCGCTGCTCCAAAAGTCCTCATTTTTTACTTGTTCGCAGCTCCGAAAGACCCCCCATTAACCAGTTTGCCGTCAGCTCCCAAAGACCTACCACCTCAAAATTCCGGGGGAACATACCCACCAAAAGTTTTTGATGTGCTCCCTCCGGGCACGCAACTGCAACTTCATATTCCGTATACAAACCGCTGCCTAAGGGATCAGGCTTTCCATATTGCTGGCCCACGGATATGGAATACTCTTCCACAGCATATTCGTGAGGCCCCTACCCTAAACAGGTTCAAAGAACTCCTCAAATCACATTTATTTCCTGTTTCATAATACTGTTTTTGTTTATATTCATTTGCATATGCATGTTTTTGTAGCGTAAGTCTATTGTAGTTTAAGTCCTTTGTAATGCGCTTTGGTATTTTATGATAATGATAATACAAGAAACTAACGATGAAGGTAAAAACTTTGCTGGGTATGAAGCTGATGAAAATGGTATCATCATAAAAAATATTCAGACTTGCTTGAGCAAGTCAGCCTGGGTTGAGTTAAACGAGATCTGCTCAAAATTAGCCATCGAGTTGGTTAAATCAAACAACGAAAACTTTGCGTATGCCATAAAGGCAGGTGAAACTGTTATGGTTTGTAACAAAGTATATAATTTATCATTTTATCATAAAGAAACTTACTGAAACTGAACTAAGCAACTGGAAAAATCTTGAATCACAGGGAAGACTTGCGGACCTCGAGAAAGCAGATTATGCATGTTCATGGAGCATTTAAAGAATGGTGATTTAAGTGTCGACCTGATTAAGTTTATCACCAAAGCTAGACTCCAAATCGCTGAATCAAATTCATTGCTCCATGTAATGTTTCCTCAGGTCAGCAAGTCGTGCCCTCTTTGCAGAAATCCATTTGATACAATTTCACATGTAGCAAACGGCTGCATGAAATTTCGTTACAATTACATTTCAAGACACAACCGGATCATGAATATCCTTGAAAAGGAAATTAAAAAATACAACAGGTGTGATATCTACCGTGAAAAGATCATCTCGGGTGCCCTGATCACGAATGACGATGATGAAATTGAATTCGCAAACATCTTTCAGGACATTCAAGCAAGAAAACCAGACTTATTTCTCATTGATCACGAAAACATGAAGTGTTTCATCTTGGAAGTAACTTGTCCTTTCGATGCTTTCATTGAGGAAAGTTACAACACAAAGTTCCAAAAGTATACTCCTCTTTGTAACTTGCTCACATTGTGCGGATTTGATTGCACAATCCTTGTCTTCGTGATTGGGTCACTCGGCCATATTCATCACCGTTTCCGAAGTGGGTTGAAGAAACTTGGCTTCCCCAAACGTGTTGCCAAGGCTGTTGCCAAGTATGCTTCTGTCAGTTCCATGATTGGAACCAACATCATTTGGAGACTGCGATACAGGCTAACCAAAATCAATTAATTCTTCCTGTTCAATTTCATGTTGTTTGTAATTTATTCATGTAATGATTTATAATGCCGCTTTGGTGGCCCAAATGTATTTGTTCATTATTGAATAAAAAATTCGTATATGTATGTATGTATGTAACGATAAGTTTCAAATTTTCTTTAAAAATTCAAAAAGTCTACATTTACATATATGACCATATTTTGAATCGGCATGAAAAATGCATTAAAATGAGTACAAACAAAATATCGCAAGACTTATGTTGAAGCATATGGTAGCTCGAGATACCCCTATCTAAAATACAAGTATACATTTACTATCTAACATTATCTTGCTATGACCGATGGCTAGCCGAATAGTCCTTGCTCAGATGATAATTCCCAAAGAGTAAATAGAATAGTGTGGAACAAGACCTGTTTCTTAAAGAAAGTGCGTGAAAACCAGAAAGCAGCACCGTTTTGTAAGTTATCTTCTGTTCAACGATTCTCACAGATTTCTAGTGCTGGGTGCCAATTATTTGGCTGTGAATGTGATCCAGAAAGCTATTCCATATCAGTGTATTTTGCTGTTGTGTCAGTTGGACAACTGATTGGTTACTGATATGTGTTTAAGAGTAGAGTATTGAAATAATCTTGTGTGTAATTTTGGTTCATTTTGATGGACAGGATTTTAAGATATGACCTTGTGAAAAATTACGAGTTTCTTTTTTGGCTTAGTGTATAATGATAGTCTGTTGATCTGGGTACCTCAGTGACAGATACTAAACTGAGGAGGGAATTCAAGCTGGGATCAATTCTTTAAGGAACTGGCACCTTATGTGGTTTTTTTTTGCATAATATCTGACACATAATGTATTTTATATCATGATACAGGTTTGAAATCAGAAGCCGCTTCGTTCTTCATCTTTTTCCTCAATCTCCAGACGAGTACCTTTGCTGCATGTGGCATTGCTTTCTTTATTGGAGCTAGCACAAGGAATATAGGTGTAGCAAATCTTGGAATAGCTATTGCCTATGTCTTGATGATAGTAAGTAGACTTATACGTTTAATCTCGATTGACATGCTTGAGGAATTACCAGTAACATACTGGGTAAACTTAAAACCTATTTTATATTATATTATCGCGTATCGCTCCTGGGCATCGCCATTCACATTCCGAGGGGTATATATGCTACACGTAAAAGGCAGTATATTTATAAGCGAAGGGCCAAATCTCATGAGTCCCATTGCAGCATACAAACTAAGTGGGCTACACCTCGTTAATCCTCTTCCTTATTGCAAATGACCCAACATTTGCTTCATGTACTCTTGCGTATTTACTTCTGTCACCTCTAAATCCAAGATGGCGTCCAAAATTATCTCCTCTTCCACATACTGCAATATTTTGATCATAAATTGGACGGATACTTTCGCATGATACCTGAATTTATCGGTCTCGCTGGAGTTTTCAAATATCACGCTGAACTTTGTCTCGCATGATATTTGAAAACTTTAGCTCGACCAATAAATTCAAGTATCATGCTCAATCCGTCCAATTTTATATCAATACAGTATACAGCGTATTGGTACCAAATATGACCTTGGGCAGCTTGAAGGTCATGACCTAGTTTTACCATACTTCTGGTCTCTCCACTAAATCTAATCGCGGGGAGTAAATTAAACCAGCCTTTTGCATATTTGAATACGGTGACGCAATTATAAGCCTTTTTGAAATATGGCGGACACAAAAGAAGAGGGCGCACCTTTGATTTGGGTAATCTTTTCTCAGCTGAGAAGCATACAAAAGATTACCCAAACCAAAGCACGCCCTCTCCTTTTTTGCCCGCCATACTTCAAAAAGGCTAATTATAAGAGGGCGCAACACTAAATCACTCCGCATTTTATGTAACAACGAAATTCGGCTAATATAGTCCATATTGAATATAAGATTGTAGCGACCATATTTACCGACATGTTCACTTTAAATCACTCAATATCGGCTCATATGAATTCGATAAGTGTCTTTAATGATAACATGCAGAACAAAATGGACAATTGATCTCAAAAGCAATTCTCTGTGGCGGATTAAGAGAAAACCCGATTTTGAAATGTGAGTGTAGTATATTTTTAGCTCTTTTTTTGCACCGCAAAATAGCGAAAAAAGTCAATGGTCATCGATATATGCCGACAAAAGTTTTGGAATCTAAAGAAACAGAGCTTTAATTTGATACCAAATTTATTTTGCCAAGTATTGCAGGGACTCCAGAAATGGCGCTTGAAGTAGGTCGAATTCACACGTTATCCTATGGGACGCTGAATTAGTGTTGTGCCCCCATAAGCGTGGTGATGTGAGGTGTGCAATTCAAATATGTTCCTTGTAATATTATTGTTTGTTTTTCTACAGATATTTGGTGGTTTATTGGTTAACATAGCCTCCTTAGGGGCGTGGATACGTTGGGTCCAGTATCTCAGTGTAGCCAGATACTGTGTGAATGTGAGTAGTGATTTAATGAGAGTAAATTAGGCTCATCTCGGCAGGTACAAAAATTGTGATTTTATTATTATCTTGTTCTACATGAAACAACGAACATTTTAATACCAATATTCTATAGTAATGAGTAATTAGAATATATTGTATACTGCTACAATAAATACACTTTCTAGTTATGACCAATTTACACTAGCAAGTTCCATTTTGTAACAATCAGTGGTAAAAATATAAAAACCGGAAATAAAATACAATTGTCAGAAAACAAAGTTATCATGGTCTGAGTAACATTTTCAAAAGATCGCCGGCCTGTCCTTCCAGCTATATACATATCAGTATACAGTAGATTTATAAATTTTACTTGGAGGACTGTTAAGGGGTGGGGTATTGACAGTATATATTGTGGGACATTAGAGCACATCAGACATATCGAATTGCATTCTGAATACGAAGAATGTCCTTCTGATATCAAATACTTTTGATTTTTTGAAATTCACGATATAATACAAATTTTATGGCAAATTATTAAAAATTGATATTTTTGATATTTAACAATCCTCAGAAGTAATTGTAACGGGATTTCCCCCCTATAAATAGCTTGTTTTTCCATTATTTTGCAAGCCAAATAATCACGTGTTTTGCGGCTACATCAAGGTATTTCTGTTGTGTACAACTCCTGCTCGTGTACGGTACTTTTTTTAGAAGTTTCCATTGTATTCAGCGCGAATAAGCACCGTCAATCAGGAAGCGGCAAGTCCTTTGTGAAGATTTACCAAACGCGGACGCTGATTGGTTAAAGGTCAGCTGATCCAAACTTTGGCGTGGGTTTTGAGTGCGCGGATTGAGAAACTTGTCAGACCGAGAGACCGACCGACTGAGTGCAGACCGTGTGACATGATGGACAGGGGAGTGGAGGACGACCTAGATGAAGACAATTTCGACGGGTGGACAGATAATATTTACCTTTGTGTGCTTTTCTGAAAGAAAGACGAGAGTTTAGAAGAGATGGAAATTACTGGCAATATTTTCGTATGGAATTGGAAAAGACCGAGCAAAATTGACAGCAGCGAATGGACGATACAAATTTACCAAGTTGACGAGTTTTAATAAATTAATTGTGACGACATTTTTTACTTCGTAATGTGCTGAGAAATGGGGAAAGATTCGCATTATTTGAGTGGATATTATCGCCTAGATTGGAGTTATATCTTCAATGGAGTTTTGGCAGCTCATGACGTACGCAATGGACATGATATTTTCAAGTGATTTAGCGAAGACGACATTTTCTTGCATCATCGCATGTATTTCTGCAATTGACATTTCGCAATTAAAAAGCTGGCCAGCAAAATGTCGGATTTATAATTTCTTCGATAAGTGCACCTCGCGACAACGTTAACGACGGACAAGCATCATCGACAGGCGAGGACATGGGACATTGGACATTGTGTGTATATTTTTAATGTGAGTTTATGATTTTGATATGCAAATGTAAACAAACAATTTGTGCTTCTTGAGGGGGGATGAGTGAAACAAAATGTTTGCCAAATTGGGATGTGTTTGTTTGTAGCAATGTTTTGGCTTGTATTGTTTTGAACATTGTTTTGAGAGTCAAAATATCTGAAATTGGGACAGAGTTCAAGTTCAGGTCATTGTTTGGCAGGGATTGGGTCAAAACCTTGTGGAAAGTAAACTGGGTTAAAATATTATGTTTTGTAAAACAAGCAGCACAGATGATTGGAAATTGTCATGACATTTTGTGTACAGAAAGTCAAACTTTGTGTAAATAAGCTATTTCATCATGTTGATTGACATTTTGTAGCAAAAGTATGGTGCGCCAAAAGTGTCATAATTGCGATTGTGAGCATGGTTCAGATATTGTGCACTTTGCGTAAAAGTAGGCCAGGTTAAAATAATGTGTGACTTTTGATAAGTAGTTGCATAATGTACCAAATTTGTGCATGCTGATTGCGTAATTATATTTTGGTTTAGGATAAATGCTTTGTGTAGAATTATATAGTGCACCATTTGATTCAAGATTTGTAGGCCTATAAAAATGTTTTGATAAAAGAATGTGTATTCATGCTTTGTAAATAACTTTTGTAGAAGTAGCAAACTATGTTGTGTACTTTGGCAAAACACTGGTAAATACAATTGTGTATTTATAACTTGAGTATGGCAAGCCATTGTTGACAAAATTAGCATTGAAATTGTTGATTGGTGTGTGACAAAAATAGATCATTAAAGATGTGATAAATGACGCAGCCATCGTTGAAATGTTGTACAAGTGTGTGTTGTAATATGTCAAGTTGAGCATTGGATAAAATCACACGGGATTTGTGTATCAACTGAAAAATGTGTGTTATATTAAAAGATTGTCTTTCAAGTGGAAATCTGCGCAGTGGTGCAGAATGTGTTGATGTGGCTCTCAGCATCAACTCCCGAAGGTTGTGTGCAACATAGATTTCCATGAGGACATTCGTTAAACATGTGTTCAGTGTGTAGGCGTAATATGGTTTCAAAAATAATGCTTGCAGTGTGCATTCATAATGTCATTTGTGTGAAATAATTGTAAAATGTAATATTAATGTTGGCAATTGCACTTTTGTGGCTTATGCATTTAGGAGTTGCAGATTAGGCGAGTTGTGAGAGAGCTTTAGTGAGAGTTTAGAGACGCGAAGGTTTGAGGCGCTCAAATTGCGAGTTAACATTGTGTACAGTGTTAGAGTCGTAATGGATTGTGTGGTATTAAAAGATTTTACATGTACGTGAAAGAGTCGTAATGTAAATGTATTGCATGGGATTGTGGATTAAAACAGTTATCGCGGGTACGGATTTAATAGTGAAAAATGGTTTGATTCATGTGTTTGGCAAACTTTCGGGTCATGTGACCATTAAAAATGATTCAACCTACGTGTTTTAATTAACTTTCAGGTGTGACATTAAACATGGTTCGACCCACGCATTTTTGCCAACTTTCGAGTGAGACCATTAAAATAGTTTAGGCCCAGGTGTTGCGGGTAAAATTATTAAAGGAAAGAAGGTGATGAAGTTTCGAAACAAGGGTTTCGGGCGAGAATATTGGGAAACGAGAAGTACAGTTGTAGTGAAGCCATATTGAGTATAAGAGTAAGGAAAAAATCAATTGTTGGAGGTTTGGCATTTTAAATAGTTTGTGCATGAAGTTAATAGTGCAGTGACCTTTGTTTATGTATTTACTTGTCATTGTGTAGGATGCTTTGATGAACCATATAAAAAGTATTCTTTGTAATGTAAATTGTGAAACCTTGTGTAAAATGATGTAATGTGTTAAAACAACATAAAGTATGGTAGGCCATTTGCGTCATAATACAGCAGATAAAACACACTGTTGCTAATTGTTTAATTAAACAGCTGTGCATTTTAAAATCAAATCATTCCTTTCAGCCAGGTATGGTAAGCCATTAGTGACATAACTGATGTTGTTCATGTAGTAGATTAAGATGTATTTTGTAGTGTAAGAACTTTAATAAAACGTGTTAACAAATTAATAATATTCATTGTTGTTGTGTTTTTAAGCCTAACCAGGATTCCTTTGACGGATAACTCGGTGTGTTCTGCCACACCAACTTACCCTGATGGTGGCAGTATTTCTGTTCGCATAAATCTGCGCTTTTAGAAACCAGTCTTCGCTACTTTTATATTTTACCCTAAAAGGAGGGGTGGCGCTGCTCCAATTAATTTGGCAAAACCGCTCGGCCATTCAAAAACAAATAGGGTCAGCCAGCGCCCGCCCCATCCCTTTTACATAATGATCATTTGACCATAACTTTGGAGCTTTCTAGCGTCGTTGTGAAAGCTATTAAAATATATTAAAAGTTGCTCGTCGTATGGCTATATAATAGTTGTTTTTATTATGTAATTGGTGCTTTTATTGTTCCTGGTTACTGTATCTGTGAGTGTATTGTTATTGTTCTAAATGATGTTTACGCATTGCATGCAACAACTTATTTTTCTTCCACTTTCATGTAGACATTATACATCACCGAGTTCAAAGACAAAACCTTTTGTGATCCACCCATCAATAATGGAACATCTCAGTTATGGTGAGTGTATTGTGTGATAGGGGTGAGTTTATTTTGTGTGATAGGGGTGTGTGTTGTGTGTGGGATTACCGTAGACCGTGAACACACACTCCTGAATAAAACTTCATTAATAGGGGACAATTGAAAACCGAGAACATTCCTTTGAAAAAAGTCTGATTTTCAATGTTTTTACAGAAAAAAGGACCCTTTTCGGGCTGGCTACGGCTTTGTGCATTACATAATTAACATAGCATAATTAACAACTGGTTTCCTTTGACTTTTTACTTTCTTTTCAGTATTGATGGCAATGAATTCCTAGAGTCTCAGGGCATAGACTATTCCGATTGGGGACTGTGGCAGAATCAAGTGGCATTGGTCGCCATTACCGTAGGCTTAATGTTTTTCACATACGTTAGGCTACTAAGAATGCCCAAGTTGAAGTAAACATGCGCCACAAAATAAAATTGTAGGCTTAATGATATGAGTAATGTCCATATCATACTGGCAAACGTAGCGTACAACAAACAAAAAAAATTTTGCCGACGACATTCACTTTTTGCCAACAAATCTATACATGGAGTAGACTACTGCCCTCTTTCGTCATCCTTCTGATTCACTACGAAGCACAACATAGCACATGCGCAGTGTAGACGGCTGGTGGAATTAGTCTATACAAGGTGTGTCTCACCCCATACTGCCAGAGATTGTACCTACTATGAGATAAGACACTCTGTACAAACGACCTATAAGTACCATGCATGCATAAGTTGAGGACAGTAAAAATGTGACTCTTTAATGAATCAATAATTAATAAATTATCCATAACGTGATTGAGCAGATGGACAGAACCAATCACAAAACAAGAGTTTTGCTTAGAGCTAGTCTCGGACCAGACTGTGTGTCAGGACCGGCACAACTGGTTGTGTAAAAGACTAGCACGGGTTTGCACGATAAATATTAAAAATCACATCCATTTTGTCGGAAAAAAAATTTAACTTAAAATGTCACCTAACCTAATTTGTTTCAATAGTAGCTATTACATTAACAATAGGACTATTGTATTATACAACAACGATATGCACAAGTTAATAATAGGCCTACATTTAATTTTATATGACTCTTGTATATTGCCGACGACCAAATGGTTTTGCCGACAACGGTCAACTTTAGCCGACAAAATTATGAAGGGGGGGTGGGAGATCACACCCATACCCCCCTCTAGCGGCGGCCCTGTATACGGTATTGTATTAATATCTATCATGTTTTTATTGTATGTAATTGATGGTATAGTGGGATTAAGCATAATGCTATAATAATAAAATTTAATAATGTTTGTACTTGCTGAGTACATAACACAATGTACAATATTGGTATCAGCAGGAACAGCTTCCTGGACAACGTTTACATGATAAAACATTTAAGAATAGCTTTTATCATTCAGATGTTACGTTTTTCGAAATTGCTTCACTGATGACGAGTACCTGACAACAGAATGAATAGCATTCCAAAGCTTTACACCTGCATATTTAATAGATTTTCTTAAGACTTTCTTAACTCGAGGTAAAATGAAAGTCTCTAAAATATCTATACATATAGCGTGATAATCAGAGTGCTTTGTAAAAATATCATCAACAACATTTGTATGTTTATTCAATGAATGTCGCACAAGACCTAGAGCGTATATATCTTTGATGCTTAAGGGATGGGGTATGAACGTTTGGGCAGTATTTATTGTGGAACATTAGAGCACATCAGACATATCGAATTGCATTCTGAATACGAAGAATGTCCTTCTGATATCAAATAATTTTGATTTTTGAAATTCGCACTGTAATACACATTTTATGGCAAATGATAAAAAAATTGATATTTTTGATATTTAACAGTACTCAAAGTAAACTTTAATCTGATGATTTATACTTAAAGTGTATGTAGGTGGGATGAAAAGCCGACGATCAATTGAAAATTTTGACCTTTTGTATTGAAGATATGGATTTTTTCCCAGAACACCAAAAAAAAAAAAGGTCTTTTTGGGGAAAAAATCCATATCTTCAATATGAAAGGTCAAAATTTTCAATTGATCGTCGGCTTTTTCTCCCAGCTACATACACTTTAAGAATACATCATTAGATTTATAAAATTTACTTCGAGGACTGTTATATATCAAAAAATGTGAAAAATATCAAGATTTAATAATTTGTCATAAAATGTGTATTACATTGCAAATTTCAAAAATCAAAATTATTTGATATCAGAAGGACATTCTTCGTATTCAGAATGCAATTCGATATGTCTGATGTGCTCTAATGTCCCACAATAAATACTGTCCAAACGTTCATACCCCATCCCTTAACTCGAGGTAAAATGAAACTCTCTATAATATCTATACAGTGTTTATAGCGTGAATATCAGAGTGCTTTGTAAAAAGATCATAAACAACATTTGTATGTTTATTCAATGAATGTCGCAAGACCTAGAGCGTATATATATTTGATGCTTAAGGGCTAGGTCACCCGCCGTTGCACATTATTGTTTTTAGGACCTGAGTGCACGTCAGACACACCAAATTGCATTTAGAATACGACGAATGTCCTGATGATATCAAATACTTTCGACTTTTCGAAATTCGCAATATGATACAGGGTGTCCCTGAAAGAACTGTATCGTCGGAAACTGAATCTTTTTGGGCATTTTAACGCGTAAACCAAACATAACTTAATAAATGATGTGGTTGAGGAATATATCAGCTATCACATACTTTTTGAATTTTGACAATTGACCGCTCGGTTTTGTATTAAAAGAATTCTACGAAAATACCTCATTTTCAGCCCGTTCCTCGGAGTCAAATATCTGGGAATTCCAAGCATCATTCCGCAACGCGAAATTTGCATATGCAAATTAGGGTCGTTTGGAAACGTTTCTCCCACCTTAATCTTTCACTTACCAAAAAAGGTTTCCATTATACTATTCACCTACCTAATTGGCTGCTGCATTAAAAAGAAATCATGTGCAAACTTCGCGTTGCGGAATGATGGCGCTTGGAATTGCCCAATGGCAATAGACTCCTCATGTGCTCATGATGCGCAGTGATTAGCACCCCGAATACAGACCATTGATTTGAAAACCGTGGAAAGGTTTGAAAATGAGGGAGTTTCGTAAAATTCTTATTCACAAACGGTGTGGTCAATTGTCAAAATTCATAAGTATGTAATCCGGGGGGGCACTTCAATATGAAATGGGTATAGGTTTAGGGCTGGCACTTTCGCACTAAGGGGAATTCGGTGAGATCAAAATGTAAAAAATATGGGGTCATTGGGTGAGAGCATGATTTTTGGTATTCGGTGAGAGCAAAATGTAAAAAATATGGGGTCATTGGGTGAGAACATGACCTTTTTTAAATGGAATCTATGGGTGAGAGCCAAAACAGCGCCACAAAAACCTCGAAAATCGAATTTCTAGTTCTAAATGGCTTCAAATTTCATTGTTTTTTCAAAATAAGTAACAAAATCAGTGAAAAATGAAAGTTGCTGTTCAAATTGAACTTGAAGTTGTAAGGGTCTTTGGGTGACAGATCAAATGGAAAAATAGGGGGGGTCTTCGGGTGACAGAGCATGTGTTCGTAAAAATATATGGGGTCTTTGGGTGCGATGCTGAAAAATGGGGTCTTAACAGCCCTACATACGCGTCACCTCCAAAGTTGGAGTGCCCCCCACCCCCCACCCCGGTATGTAATCTGATATGACGGTGGCGGACCTCTCCTAGATCATTCAAAAGGTTTAAATCATAATATGTATATGTGAGTGGGCGGGTTTATGATTGCATCAGTCATATCCACTAGGTGACACATTAGGGTGAATTGGAAATAATGTCCACGAAGAATTGCGTGAAAATTTTAGTCTTCAAGTCCAGTCGCTTGACAGCTGACTTCCCATAATTTCTTGGCCAATCCAGCATCCCGAGCAACTTCCGTCACTTTAGTTAAGCTACAATTGTCGAAATAACTTCCAGATAATTTAGTGAGGGATTCCTCTAGAGCACAGTATAAAGTTGTCTGCGCACCGGACTCTTCATCACTTCCAATCAAACTGCAATTAACAAGTAAGTAACGGGTAAAGCTGACTAATTGTTCGATCCATATTGCAGCATTTTATCAAAATAATATCTATATAATAATATTGATAGTCTGTATGTGTGTCTGTCTGTGACTCTGTCTGTCTGTGACTCTGTCTGTCCGCCTATTTTCTCGGAGGCTAGGGGTCGCACGTTCCTCAAACTTGGTGGGTATGTGCAGCTTGGTCCGAGCCAGACAAAGTTTGCATTTGTTAGTGGGTTAAGGTCACCCGAGGTCATCCAGGGGTCACCTGAGGTCAAATTACTAAAAACTGTCGTATGCGCATGAGACTTGGTGGGTACAGTCAACATTTATGAGCCAAAATTTTGGAAGGTCATTTTGGGGTCATCTGGGGTCACCCAGGGGTCATATGAGGTCACATTACTAAAAAATGTCGTATAGGCATGAAACTTGATGGGTGCAGTCAACATTTGGAGCCAAATTTTTGGAAGGTCATTTCGGGGTCATTAGAGGTCACCCATGGGTCATCAGAGGTCAAATTACTAAAAATTGTCGTATGGGCATGAAATTTGGTGGGTACAGTCAACATTTAGAGCCAAATTTTTTGAAGGTCATTTCGTGGTTATCCAGGGGTCAGTTGAGGTCAAATTAGTAAAAACTGTCGTATGGGCATGAAACTTTGCGGGTGCTGCCAACAATTGGAGCCAAATTTTTGGAAGGTCATTTCGGGGTCAGCTGAGGTCAAATTAGCGAAAACTGTCATATGGACATGAAACTTGGTGGGTATAGTCAACAATTAGACCCACATTTTTGGAAGGTCATTTTGGGGTCAACAAGGGTCATCTGGGGTCAAATTGTAAAACAAACATCAGCAACAATAAAAACCCACAAACAATTCATACTCACTTAAACAATGCCAAAGCGAAATACAGAGTCAATATTGACGATCCTGCGTTTTCCACAGATTTATTGATCAGCCTAGTTGTGATTGCTCCTGGATGCAATGCGAAAGCAGAGACTCCGGTCCCTTCAAGCCTCCGAGCCAGCTCTTTGGTGAACAAAATATTGGCCATTTTACTCCTTTCGTATTCACGTAAACCGGGATATACTCTTCCCTGACTATCTTTCTTCTCGAAGTACATATCCCCACGTTTGACCGTGGTATGAGCAATGGAGGAGACATTGATGATTCTGCTTGGTGACGATTTCTTGAGAAGATCCAGTAGTAGTAGGGTCAGAAGGAAATGTCCAAAATGATTGGTGGCGAAGACCATGTTGTAGCCTTCTGCTGTGCGATGACCTTTTGGTGATTTACCAATACCTGTATGAAGACATTATTAACCGTAAAATGGGATAACCTTTGAACTTCTACTTATAAATCTATGAGAAGTTGGTTTTCTTTCAATCTCGTTCTTCAAATCTATGCAGATGACCTGATGGATTTACCATGAGAGGTGATAACAGATAGGAGTTATATATTCTGTTTTTGATACGCTAATTGATAAGGCCGACATCTTTTGTTACTTCTCTCGTAAGCTGGGTCTGTGCCCAGGGGATATTGGATTCTAGAAGGGCATTCGTCAGTATACAGAAGATTAGTCTATTATCATTACAAATATGAATGGAGACAGAACACCACCCTGCAGAACTCCGGTGAAGACACAACAAGGATCGGATCGGATATAATATAAATACAACATGTTTTAGCGGAAGAAATGAAAACTACTGATCCAGAGGTATTGGCTAATTTTGACTACTTCCTGATGCGAGGGACCAGTAGTTTTCACTACATGTATTTCTCATGCCATCGCTGCACTAAATGTTCCCACATTGTTATTCTTTTTTATTTTGCCCCCCTCTTCCAAACTCCAACCACCTCCGCCATCTAATCCTCATAAATGCGGCCCTACGAGCAAAGTATGAACCTTGTACGTCACTTCCCCATTCTGCATACTGGATATTTTCACAGTAAAACATCGATAATCAGGTACCAAATAAAAAATTAATGACTCGTAACTTCTAGCAAAAATAAAGTACGATACATGTTGTTGGTATTGGTCAAAAGGTCAATACCCCAGCGATTGAAAAATTATTTATGTTTAGGGAGTAATATTTACCTGCATTGTTAATTAAATAATCCAATCTAGGCTCTTCTTTTAGGTATTCTTCAGCAAATCTTCTCACTGATCCTTGGTCAGAGAGTTCCAGATGTCTGTAGACTACATTGGAACTTCCAGATCGTCTTTGAATGTCTTTCACGGCTTCCTCTGCTTTCACGGGATTACGGCAAGCTATGATGACTCGTGCACCACGTCGAGCCAGGTCAATGGCAGTCTCTTTACCAATCCCAGCGTTACCACCTAATGGTAATTGAAAAACAATATTGAATGAAATAATTGAACGACCGGAATATTTTAAATACAAAGTCATTTGGTCGTCTGCTTTTTGGTTTACTTTTTCATACATACACCCACGTTTTATCGGCATTATTTCACTTTTATAGGTATTCATGATTTTGAGATAAAAATATAGGAATTTTCTGATACATCAATCAAAATATTACGAGAACAACAAGCATGACAAGACTTGCCGAAGTGAACCTAACATATCAATACCCCCAAAGAGATTTGAGGATTTCCGGGGACGAATTATTGAAATGAATTTACTGAATGCTCACTAGAAGTATTCATAATATTGATATTAATATAAGGAATACATTTTCTTATACTTGATGTGCGTGTACCAATCTGGTTTCCTTGAGTCTATGGCAAACTATCTCTCCTACTATACCCTGGCTTACTTAAAGTTTTTTGTTTTATTGTTTTTTTTTAAAACATTTAAGGTCTTATGGCCACAAATTTAAAGTTGTAACACTGATGCCACAATGTTACTGGTTCCGCGATATCATAAAGCTGTTGCAATGTTGGTCTCTGTTAATGTATATTACATTTTACATGTAAAAATCTTTGGATCCCTGAGGCCTACCGCTTGTACAACAAAAGCAGCACAATGTCAGTCGTTTTGTCTTCTATCGTTTTGTGATTAGCTTTATTAAAATAAAAGTAGGGGTCTGAAATCCAAATAGCAAGGGGACCTTCCCAGCAAACACAAAAACGTTTTAATAACGTTTTAAATACGTTATATTTTGGCTTTTGGTTTAGGTAAAAACGTTTCAATAACATTAAAATGTCGGGTTATATAAAGGTCATGATAACGTTTTAAAACGTTTTGTATGAAAACACACTACAGCAATATTTTTAAATGTTTTCAAAAAATGTTATTGTAAACTATTTTTGAAAACATTTTGCCAAATATTGTGTCAATACTTAAATAACATTATGTTAAAATGTTTGAACCCAGCAAACACAGAAATGTTCTTAAAATGTTTTTTCTAAAACCTTTTAATAACATTTAAATGTCGGGTTATATAAAGGTCATGAAAACGTTTTTAAAACGTTATTGAAAATATTTTGAGCAAACATTTTTAGCAAAATATTTTTTCAACCCCAAAATGACATTCTGTTTAGAATGTTTTGTATCAAGTTTTCAAGAATGTTTTTGGAATGTTATTAAAACGTTTTTATACCCTTTTGTTTTTTGTTTGCTGAGCAGTAGATTATCAAAAATTTTTTTTTAAGGTTATGAAAACGTTTTATACTGTTAATATACCCTTTATATAACCCGACATTTAAACGTTTTCTGACAACCTTTTATAACCTTTTGCGAATGATGTCGAAAACGTTTTGTGTTTGCTGGGTTGTCATCAACTGTTGACTTGCTGACAGTTTTTTACACTCATGGATATGGACGTTGAGAACCTGCAAATCTCCACTAATGAATTGGAAAAAGCATGCAGCAGCTGGGGAATGAAAATTAACCCAACCAAATGCAAGATCATGTCTGACGATCCAAGTGATCAACATCACTAGCTCCATCAATGATGTTATCTCCGGAGATGTTTGAAATGAGCTGGGCATATCGCCAGGATGCCTCTACACCAAGCCTACATTAATGACTTCAGAAAGAAAAGACCACAAGGTTGTCCACCAACCAGATAGAAGGACCAAATTCAAAGGGACTTGGGAATGACCCCACATGAAGCAAAGACACAAGCAACAGACAGAACTGAATGGACGAGGCTTACTCAGAGGGCAAAGGGCCACAACGGCCTGGGCATATAAGTCAAGTAAGTCAAGACTGCGAGTAACATGGAATTGCCCATATATGCACATTCAATAATTTTACCACGTGTGTTAACTTACCGGTAATAATGGCCGTTTTCCCATGTAACTTCACTTTTATATGCTTACAGTTCCTACGGTATAACCCACCATTTATGTAGTATCTCCCCAATAATATACAGATCACAAACAAACTTAATCCAACACCAAAAACGGTCATGAGAATTGCCATTGTGTGGAAACTGCATAAAATTCAACAAAATCCTATAATTCATGTAGTTGGACAATACAATTCTTTAGCTCACAGTTGATAGTTTAACTATGCCCGGTCCTGTTATCCTAGTGTGCAAACACTATTGTGCAAACTACACTAGTTAGGGATGCACTATTGGACTTCCAGGGGGAGTCAAATGGTATACAAATAATATTGACTGCTATGAGGGACATGGTTAAGATTATAGGCCCAAGGTGATCTCAAATCCATGCTCGGCGCAGCCGAGGGTCATAGCATGGTTTTGAGATCACCGCGGGCCTATAATCTTAACCATGTCCCGAATTTAAAGCAGTCAATATTTGTTTTATATACCGAATGGAAACGTGGATGTTGCGATTGCGCAGTTTGATCGGGACGCACGTGACCGGTCCATAGTTCATTTCCATTACCGGTCCATAGTTCAGTTTGAGGGCATAGTTAGTTAATTCAATGACTGCACTTTCAACCAATCAGATGACAGGAATCTATATATGAGGTATATACGTTATATATATGTTGTACTCTGCATTATTTACCATGTTTACTATGTAAACATTTTCAACTTTATTTCCGGACGCGCAATTTCTTTCTCCAACCATAATGGGCCACAACATATGAGTAATATATGTAATTTTTGTATATGATGAATATTCATTTATGCAAATTAGTATAAAATTAATACCGTATGATAATTATCACATCCTATTTTCACGGTTGTTTGATACCATGTAAAACTGAGTCATTTTAAAGAAAAGTTGAACAATGATGGCGCTATTTATCTAAAATCTTGTTTGCATCTTTACAAGGGGTAGACACCTGTAAAATGGTATTAGAACATCAGCAAACAGACTAACCAATGACAAGGGGATTTTCAAAATACTTTTCATTATAAAATGTAAAGTATAAGTCATATTAATTGGCTAATTAAAATTTAAAATATACGTAAATAGCGCCCTCAATTTGCACACAAATGTACGATTTATAGAATCAAAATTACCACAAAAAAGCAGAAAAAGCTTGAATAATTTGATATAGAAACGAAAATCTATGTTAAAAAATTGTTACAAAATATATGTGTATATACATTATTTATTAGTGTGATAGCTGTTGGTATTATTTAGGTCTAGAATTGAACAATATAATAATGTTTTGTTAAAAAAATTAATAAATGATCACATCAAACAACCGTGTTTTAAATCTATTATATATCCGCGTTATTTCTTTAAGCAACCATAATGGCTCGCTGCAAGCATATGGGCCGCAATACACCTAAACCATTAGGGTTAGAGTTTAGGGTTGGGGTTAGCGTATAGAGGTTATCCACTTCACTCATGTGTGACTTCTAACAAAAGGCGCTGGTTTCCGTAGTATTCCTCATTCAATTCAATGCACGACCTCGGAATTACCTGCATGACTTTGGCGGGCTATTTTGAAACAGTCATGGTTGCACATGAAGGTACTTCTTTTGAAAGTCCTAAACAAGGTATAGCAGTCGCTGATAGGATATGCATCTATAGAACACGGATAACCTCTATTGCGGCCCTTTACGGCCGAACTTGAGTTTCGGAGCGAACTTTCGACCTAACTTGTTACTCATTTGTGAGTTCACACGAGGCAATTCCCTAAGATGGTTCGTTCTACCATCAAGAACATTTCATTATCTCCATGATAAGTTGTGTCTAGCAGTAGCAGTGCCATAGCGCGGTTCATCATATGGGGGGGGGCACCGACCATGATGGGATGCACCGGGTCTGATTGGGGGAAGGGATACGCCACTGATCAGTAGGCGTTCAATCAAGTCAATTAATGAAGCATTTATTTTAATAGCAAGGGTCATACAATTATTTCTGACCCTAGAAAGATACCAACCCCTCATAATTAGAGTCACTCGGTAGCTGTGACCAGCAAGTTTTAAAAATAAACGACTGATAAAGAATACTAAACAGATATTCGGGGACTATATTTACACGAAACACTAAAAGTTCTATTGTTCCATGATTCTTTTCGCTAGGTACAAAATATATCTAATAGCATGCTAAAAATTCAAAGAACAGACCTTCCAGAATAGGTAGTCGTTACTCTGAGTTTCATGCCTAAAAAGCAATCGTCAGCATGCTAAATATTATTTACTGTCTCAAGTTTAATATTTAAAAAACCCATTGCTTCAAAAAGTGACACGAATCCTTCAGTCAATTATTGTTTGATAAAATACCAAAGATTCTCGTTTCATTCCACCCGTTATTTTTTAGCCACAATAGTTGAAATGATACTGATCATGCTGATATCCAGAGTTTTTGATGAGTGCTACAACCCTAGCTACGAATCACTTTCGCACTACTTTTTCATTTTAACTTTCAAATACACCCAAACATATTCTGAAATACCCTACATACAATTCTGAACTCCATTTGCCAAAGTCTTCGCAATTCTGTTATTCTTTCCGGACAATAGCATCCAGTCATATACCACACCACTCCACGCCATACATAAATTCTGCCAGTCACATTTCCCCAATATGAAATTTCTTAAAAGTAAAATTTCAATTTTAATTTTACTTCATTAAAGTTTGGCGGAGGCGGGGTTCGAACTCACGGCGGCGGCGGACTGCTTTGGATACACCATCAGTGAACCCAGCGCCTTAGACCACTCGGCCATTTGTCTTCTTGGAATTCATTTGAAACTTATTTGAAGGTATAATCGCAACTTCAACATAGGCCTACCACGTGACAAGCAAAGGCAGAAAACGTACCATATTTTGGAATTTTATTTGCCTAAAACATTTATGTGTATTATTAGCGCTCAATTAAGTTAACTGCGTGTTTTATACAAAAAAATCCAATAATAAACAGTGATAACTGGGCGTCTGTATGGACAATACATTATATCGATTTTGACACGTGCTTGTGTCTCAGTACATTTCCATGGTCAGTAAAATACTATAGAGGAAAACCTACCATTTTCTTGTATACACGTTCGATGTTTTTATCAATTACATAAAAATTCCATTTTAGACCCCAAATGTTTTTTCGGGAAATAAAAGATTAGATTACCATAAAAACGAAACAGTAATCTTTTGCCGGGTCTAATGTAATATTCACATAGGATTTTCAACGTTTTTTCTATCCTTATTTTTGCTCAATTAAAAAAATATTTTGGCGTATATAAAATTGAAATAAAATTCTCTGCTTCTTAAACGACATCAAATGTGCCACAATTGGGTATCACGAATCGTTATATATGATGTGCAGTTAATATTCATATTTTCTTTTATACAGAGGATGCTTCAGTTTTGACAGGAAAAATATTTTCTTGAAAACCCTCTCACTCGGTTATTTTAAAAGGTAACCACGCTTCCTAGAATGTGCAATAAATTAGCAATTAGCATTAAATTTTTCCTATTCTAACAGCAAGCGTTTCTAGAATGTATTATGGCGAAATGTGGTGTGGTCATATACACTCCACTTTCACACGGTGATCTATCACAATGACCCGTGGTCCAGTGGTTGGGGTGTTTTAGCAGTCAAGTTAGCTCAATCGATAAGGCGTTCGACTATGGTGCGAGAGGTTGCGAGTTCGAACCCTGGTGGTGCCTAGTACGCTCTCGTGGAAAAATTGAGTTAGCTTGAAATTCCCCTGGACAAGGAACTCACTGCTAATTTGTCTTGTTGTAACCCGTACGAAACTCAGGGAGCTAATCCTGGTTGCGAAGGTTATTTGTGGAATGTCTAGGGTGTGCGCACTTGAAGCAGCAAAGTCCCTGAATTGTTGTTAAATGGTTTGTGGAATGATGTGGGCCATAGTGGTCAGCGACAACCTGTAAAGTGTGGATCAACGTCTAGGCGTTGTGCCTGTGCGTAGCGCACTATAAATCACTGCGCTTTTTTTTCTTTTTTAAAACTTCTAAGCTTCTGATTTTGTCTCTCCAGTTCAAAACCGCGGACCACCTGATTTTTTTCCATGTTTTATCAAACAATTTATAATCATAAATTGCACGTTTCAATAATAGAGAGATTGCGATGCTACATACGCGCTGCGTGGACCGTACGTTTATACGGCGTTCAAAACGTCGTTCTATATTACTGGCTTCCGTTCCAAGCTGGATTGTGTTCATTCTTCACGAAGGAATAAGGTGGATGGAACAAAGACTAACATCTGATCTGCTCAAGCGATTTTTGGCAGGCCGAGAGGGGGGGGCAAGCAATTTTGGCGGGCCGTTCGAAAATTTTACCCGGGGGGGGGGGGCTCATAATTATTGCACAGCTCCTTATATAAAGGGTATAAAAAGGTATAAAACGTTTTCATAACATCAAAACATGTTTAATAACCTACTGCAAATATTAGAACATAATGTTTTTTTATTTAAGTGTTGACAAAATATTTGGCAAAAGATGTTTGCAAAAACTAGTTTACAATAATATTTTGAAAACATTTTTAAAATATTGTTGCAGTGTGTTTTCATACAAATTGTTTTAAAACGTTTTCAGAACCGTTATATAATCAGACATTTAATGTTATTAAAGCATTTTTACCTAAACCAAAACACAAAATATAACTTGTTTAAAACGTTTTAAAATATCTTTGTGTATGTTGGGTAGATAGAGAGCCTTAGACAAGGCTATGAAGTGGCAGACCTTTCTCAGATCATTCAGTTGATTTAAATCCCCATAGTATGTGGGCGGGTGGGTGGGGATGATTGCATCGGTCAGTCCGCGTTCACGAAAAGTTGAGTGAAAACTTCAAGTCTTCAAGCTGAGCGAGGATTTTTAGTCTTCAAGTCCAGTCGCCTGACAGCTGACATCCCACAGTTTCTTCGCCAATCCAGCATCCCGAGCAACCTCCGTTACTTTAGTCAAGATACAATTGTCGAAATAACTTCCAGATAATTTAGTGAGGGATTCCTCTAGAGCACAGTATAACGTTGTCTGAGCACCAGACAAAATTAATAAGTTTGAGAGTATAGGGGTGACTATTATTAGTTCCACCCAGCATGCAAGAATTTATCAAAAATAAAAAAGATGGTAAGTCATCAATATCACCATCATCATCATCATCATCATCATCATCATCAACATCATCATCATCATCATCATCATCATCATCATCATCATCATCATCATCATCATCATCATCATCATCAAAGCAAAAACAGCAACAATAAAAACTCACGAACAATTCATACTCACTTAAACATTCCTAAATATAAATAAAGCCTCAGTATTGACGATCCTGCGTTTTCCACAGATTTTTTGATCATATCAGTTGTGATTGATCCTGGATGCAATGCAAAAGCAGAGACTCCAGTCCCTTCAAGCCTCCGAGCCAGCTCTTTGGTGAACAAAATATTGGCCAGTTTACTCTTGCGGTATTCACGCAATCCCGGATATACTCTTCCCTGACTATCTTTCTTCTCGAAGTACATATCCCCACGTTTGACATGGACATGAGCGAAGGAAGAGACGTTGACGATTCTGCTTGGTGACGATTTTTTGAGAAGATCCAGTAGTAGTAGGGTTAGAAGGAAATGACCAAAATGATTGGTGGCGAAGACCATGTCGTAGCCTTCTGCTGTACGATGACCTTTTGGTGAATTGGCAAAACCTGATGACAGGTGATATACCATAAAATGTGGTAACTTTGGCACGTTACTTCTCATAAATACATCAGTTGATTTGTCGGTCACCCACCTTTGCACAGCATTTTTAGTTGGGCCTAGAAAACACATCAGACACACCAATTTGCATTCTGAATACGAAGAATGTTCTTTCGATATAAAATAATTTTAGATATTTTGAAATTCGTGATATAATTATACAAATTTTATGGCAAATTATTAAAATTTGATGCAGACAAGGGAAGAGGCTTACGCATCATACACTGGAAAATGGAAACATTCATACTTGTGTATGTATATGGGAGGAGTAGCCGTCCATCATAAGAAATTGTGACCTTTCGTATTGAAGATATACATAAAGTTTCCCAAAAGACCTAACATTTTATGTTATGTTTTATGAAAATTCACTTCGAGGACTGTTAAATGTCAAAAATATCATTTAAAAAGAAAACTAATTTGCCATAAAATTTGTATAATCGCAAATAAAAAATCAGTCATAAATCTATCAGAAGTTGGATTTCTTTCAATCTCTTTCTTCAAATCTATGCAGATGACCTGATGGATTTACCATGAATATATACTCTGTTTTTGATCGCCACTTATGAGGCCGATATGTTCTGCTGCTGCTCTGCTCCGCTGCACCTGTGACCAGGGAATAGTGGATTCCAGGAGAGCAATGTCAATAGCCACGTCATTAAAACATTGTATTTGGATTTACCATTAGTTATATACTCTGTTTTTGATCGCTAATTATAAGGCCGATATGTTCTGCTACTGCTCTGCTCCGCTGGACCTGTGACCGGGGAATAGTGGATTCCAGGAGGGCAATGTCAATAGCCACGTCATTAAAAACATTGTAGATGGAAAAACATTGTATATAGATTGAAACACAATGGGGTTCTTTGTAGAACCAAGAAAGGTTCTGTAGCCAAGAAAAAGGTTCTTTGTAGAACCTTAAGCTTGAAGAACATTTAAGGAATCTTAAAGAAAGAACCCTCAAATGATTTTTTAGTACCAAAAAGGGTTAACACTACGTTTTACTTTTCTTAACTTTGTGATGAGTCCCTGAATGAATGAATTAGAATGTCCCCAGGCCTATTTTTAAATCTTCAAGGTTCTTTATAGAACTTTTTAAGGTTCTTTTTAGAACCTTATTACTGCTTAGGGTTCTGCATACAGGACAAAAAAGGTTCTAAGTTGAACCTTTTTTTCTGAGAGTGTACGTCATTAAAAACATTGTAGATGGAAACCGTCAGCAGCCATGAGGACGTGTAAAAACTTCCCCCACCCGCTCGGAAGCTAGTGCCCTGGTCCAGGAGCCCCGGGCAGGAGCCACACCCTCATTAAGTCGACCCTAACTTGGGAGAATGGAAGTTTCCCCACTTGCCCTATTCTGTATTCTGGTTACAGTTAAAACACTATCGATAAAGGATTGATCAGTGACCAATGAAAAGACTCGTTGCTTCGAGTAAAAAATACCTACCAGCGTTGTTAATTAAATAATCCAATCTCGGCTCTTCTTTTAGGTATTCTTCAGCAAATTTTCTCACTGATCCTTGGTCAGACAATTCCAGATGTCTGTAGACTACATTGGAACTTCCAGATCGTCTTTGAATCTCTTTCACAGCTTCCTCTGCTTTCACGGGATTACGGCAAGCTATGATGACTCGTGCACCACGGCGAGCCAGGTCAATGGCAGTCTCTCTCCCTATTCCAGAGTTGCCGCCTAATGATTAATATTGAAACAAATATTGAATTAAACTATTGATCTACCGGAATTTAAATACAAAGTCAGTTGGTCTTTGCTTTTTTAAAAACATTTATAAAGCTTTTTATTTTATTTATTTTTTTATTTTATTCATCTGGCAATTAACAACAAAATTGAGACAAAACAACAAATTGGGTCTACTGAGCTTAAAGCTCTCTCGGTATTAATGACATGCTATCGACTTGTTAAAGTCTGGTTTTATGACAACCACTTTTGTCAATGTAATTAGTAGAAACATAGTGGGATATGGCCTGTTTTC
Source organism: Amphiura filiformis (assembly GCF_039555335.1). Taxonomy (NCBI): domain Eukaryota; kingdom Metazoa; phylum Echinodermata; class Ophiuroidea; order Amphilepidida; family Amphiuridae; genus Amphiura; species Amphiura filiformis. Next base: position 61,446,976 of record NC_092642.1, read on the forward strand.
TGAAGAAATTGAGTGCATGGCGAAAGCAATACCCTTTTGGAAATTATCATCTGTGCAAGGATATTGCACGCAGAGTATATATATTACGTAAGTCAACAGTGGTGTTACTGCGAGTAACATGAAATTGCCTAAGTGATATAAGGGCCTTTATGTTAACTAACCTGTGATAATGGCCGTTTTCCCATGTAACTTCACCTTTATATGCTTACAGTTCCTACGGTATAAACCACCATTTACGGAGTATCTCCCCAATAATATACAGATCGCAAACAAGCTTAATCCGACACCAACAACGGCCATAAGAATCGCCATTTTTGTGGAAACTGTGCATAAAATTCAAAAAATCCTATATATAATTCATGTATAGTTGGACAACCATGCCCCGTCCTGTTACCCAGTGTCCAAACACTATTGCGCAAACTCCGGGGGGCACTCACATGTTAAGGTGGTACGGGTATGTGCGGCGGTCAAGGGTCCCTTTTTCAGGCTCTCCGGCAGTTCCTTAAGCCCCACATTTGAATCTAATCCAGTTCTTTGAGCCTCAAACTCTGACAATTGTAGCTCTTTAAGCTCAAATTTGGAAAAAAATTGGAAATTTTTAGCTCGACAGCCTATAATTTGGCCCAAATTTCAGTTCTTCAAGCCCCTATTTTGCCCGAAAATCAGTTCTCAGTTCCCAAAGTTCGGCGCTCCGCGCCGCACACCCTACCAAAATTTAAGTTGAGTGCCCCCCCCCCCGGGCGCAAACTATTTGTACTATGCCCTATATACTATGTAAACATTTTCAACTTTGGCACTTATTCCTGGACAAAGATTACAGGGAGTGAATTTCCGCAATTTAAAAAATAATGGTTAATATGAAAGAAATCATTGTATTATTATAAAGGTCTGACATCAATTTAAACATTTTTTTCGCTTAAGCTCATGCTCTTTTTACAGATCGCCTGGAATTTCATATTCAGCGATTGCTGATCAAAAAAGTGATATGTTTTTGAAATGAATTTCCGCTTGGATTGTAGATACCTATTGTGGATCTTACTGTCCGTGATTTGAATTTATCAGTTCTTTCATCTAACAACTTGCAACGTCTTTTACACACCATAAGGGTCGCCTCACTCGCCTGCATTAATCCTAATATCTTTTGTTTAAAACAAAAAACTAGCAACATTACTTCCTTCCCTTGACTTTACTGAAACCATTCATTGTCAAATGTTAAACAGAGGTTGAAATTTTGGCAACATTTTAGCTCTTTTGAATGGGAAGGATATTATTTACTTACCCCCAAACTTCTCACGTATAGATATTCCTAATGTGTGTGCCAGTATATGTATTATATGATTTCAGATGAATACTGACATTTGAGTGAACAGAATCAAGAATGTATATCACATTTGAACACCGTATAGACCAACTCTTCGAAATTTGCGACACTAAATTCACGGTTTTTCTACTAGCAACGCAAACATATGACAAATTCGATGGTTTGTGAGCTAGAAAGTGAGCCACACCCTCATTAAGTCGACCCTAACTTGGGAGAATGGAAGTTTCCCCACTTGCCCTATTCTGTATTCTGGTTACAGTTAAAACACTATCGATAAAGGATTGATCAGTGACCAATGAAAAGACTCGTTGCTTCGAGTAAAAATACCTACCAGCGTTGTTAATTAAATAATCCAATCTCGGCTCTTCTTTTAGGTATTCTTCAGCAAATTTTCTCACTGATCCTTGGTCAGACAATTCCAGATGTCTGTAGACTACATTGGAACTTCCAGATCGTCTTTGAATCTCTTTCACAGCTTCCTCTGCTTTCACGGGATTACGGCAAGCTATGATGACTCGTGCACCACGGCGAGCCAGGTCAATGGCAGTCTCTCTCCCTATTCCAGAGTTGCCGCCTAATGATTAATATTGAAACAAATATTGAATTAAACTATTGATCTACCGGAATTTAAATACAAAGTCAGTTGGTCTTTGCTTTTTTAAAAACATTTATAAAGCTTTTTATTTTATTTAAATTCGATGGTTTGTGAGCTAGAAAGTGAGTCAAGGTCTGAGCAAGATATGGTGAGTGGAAGCGCCCTCAAACAAGGTCGAAAGATCGAATAATGGGTAGTCTCATGGCCTCTATGATTTGTTTTTGGAGAAAAAAACCCTAATCATTTGAGACGGGCATGCATTCTTGAAGTTTCGAAAGGGTCGAAAGACCAGGTGCTATTTTAACGTGCCTCCTGGCACGTTCGTGCAGTGAAAATAAAACTCCGTGCAGTGAGAATTAAGAATCTGTGCTTAAAATATTTCTATACTAGTTTCAGCCCGAAAAATGACCAGAAAATTAAATAAGTTCCTCCACAAAGTAAGACTGATCGACTGATCCTATATGCAAGAAGGGTATACTTGTGTAATCAGTCAAACATTCATTTGGCGGGGGAAAAGCGAGCAAATAATTGCCTCACAACGCCTCTGGCAACGCCCCTTCTGCCCAATTGTTCGGTCACTCGTGGAGGAAAGCCTCTGGGCGAGAAAATCCGCAACAGGGGTGGAAGGCAGTGGACCCAGACGGTTTTACCGGACTAGCCAGCTCCATCTAACGGACAGAAATTGACCAGAATTACCCTGTGTATCTTCCTTTATAGACCGTTAAACACCTTATTGTAACATTTCCGTAAAAATAGATTAGTATTTCTTGTCCATAAAATGTTATCCTTTACTATCAGATATGTCCCCTTTTAATTTTAAGCCGAACAGCTAAGGTCAAGCAAAGAATTTGGAAATTACTACCAGCGCCAATGCGTGTTACTGTTACTCCGTCTGTTGTTTTACGGTACGATCCTTTGATGTGTGTGTGTATATTTGCCCCATGTCAAAATTAACGTTCCACAATCAAGATATCGATAATGTAACAAAACGGTGTTTTGCGGTGCAAGATTCTCGTAAATTTTCCCCAAAATCGGGCTTCTAAAATGTAATCGGTACTGCAGTTGGTTCTGTTAAATGGCAACATTATTTCTTTGGTCGATTTGTAGTACAATACAAAAAAGGAGAAAACAATGACTCGGCGTGGTTTTATACGGGGCGCACATTTGAAGAAAAAAACAGCATGGAACGCGTTTTTGATCTTGTGAACATGGCGCGTAAAAGGATTTAAACGAATTATTTTCAAACGGATTCTAAACATTTGTATAAACAATGTTAAGCTACATCCATGCACCAACATTTGTCTCACTGCGATATTTGATTGCTGAGAAAACTCGGTTTTAGAGAACAACTTTATACGTCTTTTATACGTTTTTATACGTTTTTTTGTGTAACCTTAATAGCAATAGAAAGATTATCAACTCTTCATAATTATTGATTATTACAAATAGTTCTTTGTTAACATAATGGACATGGAATGGGTTAAATTACTCATTTTTCTGAACATTATCTAGCATGTGTGTACAGAGTGTATCAAAATGATTGGTACCTATTAGGTTCCAGTGATTTTGGACATGACTGCACATTAAAATGCAACATAAGATGTACCTAATTTGTAGATAACTGTTATACTATTATAAAAGGTTATAAAACTATAAATTCTGATCATTTCAAATAGGATCCAATGTTGCATTTGTTGTAAGCAGACTTGTCAATAAACTTCAATACTTTTGAAACATATTCATCAGGATCGTTCACAGTTCATTTGATTGATAAAGGTTCTTTTTCAGATCCATTTAAAATGATACTACTCACTCAGAAATATTTCTGAGTGAGTAGTATCACATTAATTGGATCTGATAAAGAACCTTTATCGATCAAATAAACTTCAATACTGATGGGTACCAATCATTTTGATACACTCTGTACAATTGCGCATTATTTAACAGGTCACTGTATTTGCAAGGCTGGTGTACGATCAAAATACCAACCAAGTATGAGAATTGTATTTCCACATCTTTATGATGTATTACCAAGTCTCTATAGATATAAATAGAACCCATACCTTTTTTTAAATATGTTGGATTTTACAGATCTATCTAGAATACAGAATAGTCGTGTTCAATGCATTTTATTTCTTTGAATCATTGTTACATGGATGCAGGTCACAGTTCTTTATAGTCCGACGAGTAGGACCGTTTTTTCTAAGTTACCATGATCACTATCTCACATGGCGCAAGAAAGACGAATCACGAAAGTCCAGTGACCGCGCTGCCCAATCGGGAGGGGCGGTTAGTGGATTTTTGTGGTTAATCTTTCTTGAGCGATCAGAGTTAGAGTATAGTTGGTAAACTAAGAAAAAAACAGGTCCTACTCGTCGGACTAGTTATTTATTATGCAATGAATTAGATCACAATCTGCATAGAAATGTTTGGTAAATATCACTGCAGGATCTACTATTAAGAGATACGCGAAATTTTAGTCTTCCATTCCAGTCGCTTGACAACTAACTTCCCATAATTTCTTAGCCAATCCAGCATCACGAGCAACTTCCGTCTCCTTAGTTAAGCGACAGTTGTCAAAATATCCTCCGGATAATTTCGAAAGAGATTCCTCGATAGCACAGTAAATAGTTGTCTGAGCCCCGCCCTCTTCATTTGTTCCAATCAATGTCAAAAGAGTACTGCAAAGAAAAAGATATTATGACAACCGCATCTATAATGTGTCTTCTAATCATAATGTTTAGTCAATGGGTGTGGTTTAGCTTGTAAGCGCAAAATGTCATTGGTTCCTATGTATCGTCTTTGACACGATAGAGGATTGTGACCATAGACATACTCGTTTGTCTGGGATTGTGACCATGACGTCGCGAAACACGCTTGCCGACGCGTGCGTATGTAGAACGTTGTAGAGCGTGTCAGCGTGATACGCAAACGCGATCGCAGGACTCGCAATTTTCTGACAACGAACAAACTGGTAATATGTGTGTTTCCAGCGCCTTACTTAGTTCAAGTTTTCTTGGTTTTATATATATAAATTTCGGGGGTTTATTCATTGATTAAAGTAAACAACAATGACGATAACATCAATTACTGCATTAACAATAACAACAACAACAACATTACCAACAACAACATTAACAATAACATTTAAAGGAAGAAGAACAACAATATCCAATACTCACTAAAACACTACCCAAAGGAAATAACGACCAAGTTTGGATGATCCTTGGACTTCCGCAAATTTGTTGACAACATCAGTGTTGACTGCTCCTGGGTGCAATGCAAAGGCAGACACTCCTGTACCTTCAAGCCTCCGAGCCAGCTCTTTGGTGAAAAGTATATTGGCAAGTTTACTTCTTTCATATTCACTTAAACCGGGATACACTCTTCCATGATCATCTTCCTTCACGAAATACATATCACCAGGTTTACATTTAGCATAAAGAGTAGAAGAGACATTTATGATTCTACTTGGTGACGATTTTTGAGAAGATCCAGTAGTAGTAGGGTTAGAAGGAAAGGTCCAAAATGATTGGTGGCGAAGACCATGTTGTAGCCTTCTGCTGTACGATGACCTTTTGGCACTTTAAGAACACCTGTATGGTAAAATCATCAAAAATATCTTTGTAGATAACGTGTTCATGCGCGTAATAAATAAGAATGACCAGCCTAAGAACAACGCCAAAATAATTTGAAAACTATGACCTTTGACCTTGACCATACATCAGCATGTGGTGATTATACAATGGGAAACTGTGCACATTTGCATAAAGCAGTCACATTTCTATCACATTGCTGCGAGCAATATCATTTGGATCTACATAAATTAATGATTACAGATTTGGTAAAAGCTTTAAAACATTGACAGAATCCGTTTCAGTTTTAAACAAACCAGAATGTTGTCTCCCACAGTAAAGTATATTGGTGCCGGGATTGGTGCATGTCCTTGATCCATACCCGGATACCTTGGCTTACCTTGCCTGGTTCAGCCAAACTGAACACATGCATGGGGAGAAAATGATAACTTAAATTAACATAACTTACAACAGTGTGGCTTTTCTAACGGCCTCAAAGCACAAAAAGCAACATACATAAAAAGAGCAGCAAAAATGATCAATGCAGTCAACAAAGGCAATAATATTTTAGAAAAAGATGTTTTGAGCATAGTTTAAAATGATTCTAGCCCGGGGATTCTAGAGTAGCAGCATTACTGACATCAACCGGTACGGTGTTCCACAACGTGGAGCTGCTACTGAAAATGCTCTATCCCCAGCTATACAGGACTAGTACGACGGCAACTTCGTGACCTCTTTTGTTCGACAGAAAATTTATACGTGTTGGTGAACACGAGTTACGTAACACAATGTTGAAATTTTAGCCGGCAAACACGTTTTATCAAAATAGCTCCAGAAATGGAAGACACGGGTCGTATATTGCTCCATTTATGTACCCTGACCACAGATAAGATATCAAACATTTGTGTAAAGCAACAAATAACTTGTAAAAGTTTAATTAAATGGAAAATAAAGAAGCTTGAACATGTCCAAAGTAGCTGGGAAAATGAGAAAAATTGCATGTCACGAACACAAAAATGTTCATATCATCAAGCAACAAAAAGCGCCGGAATCAAAAATGGGTGTCATGTTATAGAATAACTAAAGTTAGCTTGCCTGAAAATTTCGTGAATTTTGGTTGGGGTATATTCCCAGCAAACACAAAACGTTTTCGACATCATTCGCAAAAGGTTATAAAAGGTTGTCAGAAAACGTTTAAATGTCGGGTTATATAAAGGGTATATTAAGAGTATAAAATGTTTGCATAACCTGAAAAAAACATTTTTGATAATCTACTGCTCAGCAAACAAAAATGTTTTACAGAAAACGTTTAAATGTCGGGTTATACAAAGGGTATAAAAACGTTTCAATAACATTCCAAAAACATTCTTGAAAACTTGATACAAAACATTCTAAACAGAATGTTATTTTGGAGTTGAAAAAATAATTTGCGAAAAATGTTTGCCCAAAATATTTTCAATAACGTTTTAAAAACGTTTCCATGACCTTTATATAACCCGACATTTAAATGTTATTAAAAGGTTTTGAAAAAACATTTTAAGAACATTTCTGTGTTTGCTGGGTTCAAATATTTTAACATAATGTTATTTAAGTATTGACACAATATTTGGCAAAAATGTTTGCAAAAATAGTTTAAAATAACATTTTTGAAAACATTTAAAAATATTGTTGTAGTGTGTTTTCATACAAAACGTTTTAAAACGTTATCATGACCTTTATATAACCCGACATTTTAATGTTATTAAAACGTTTTTACCTAAACCAAAAGACAAAATATAACTTATTTAAAACGTTTTTAAAACGTTTTTGTGTTTGCTGGGTTCTTAGTCGTATATTGAACATGTTGAAATGTTTATCTTTGTGCGTGACTACTGTCACGCGATATATTGTACGGCCGATGTTTTTCCTGCAAAGAAACTTTCATTGTCATTTGTCCATTGTTGGTTATTTACCTTGAAAATAATACTCCCAACGTTCAAACAATTTTAAAGTCAGCATAAAGGTTTGTGTTACATTATTTGGACGGTGCTAATTCATTACAGAAATATAATACACGAGTGAGCCATGAGTGGGAATAACATTGCTATTATTACCGTATCTATCAAATCACTGGTATGGCTTTGTGGTAAATACCGGGGGTTAGGCCTAATATTTGGAAGTTCGGTCTTGGTTCGAACCCCGCTAGCACCTCTCTTTGATTTTTGATTTTATTTTATCTAATTTTTTTAAATCCCAGTTTTCATATTTTTATTAAAGCCATAATATACGATTTCGGGCAAATTTGAAGTTTTGTTATTCCAAAATTATAACAATATTTATAATATTAATAAATAACTGTCAGGAAGGTTTTCACATTACATTTGAAGCAGAAGTAGCGAGATATTATGAAAGAAAACACCTAATATCTTGACCGCTTAACTGTGGTGTTCTATGGGGGATTAAATAAGACATCAAAGTTAGTTGCTCTACCTAGAAAACGAACTTGGCTGATTCCAATTTAGATGTAATCCGAGATGTAAGTTGGACATTGTGTAAAAATGACAAATATGCCAAAATATTAGGTTTGAAATTCGTGCATCTCGTGATTTAATATGTATGCATAAAAGCTCATAAAATATGTTGCCGATAGGGGAGGGGTCTAGTCCAATTAAAAAAATCTGTGTTGACGTTCCTTTATTTGATAGGCCTGTAATAATCTTTTAAAAATTACTTAAGTTTGACATGCTTTATTTGAAATGATTTCATATTGAAAGCTACTGAACTTAAATGGAATTTTTAAAAAAAGATATCAAATCGAATGTAGGATTATGCCTAAATATGAAATACTTAGCAACAAGAAATAAATCATGAAAAAAGTGGGCCTTCAAGCTGACATTCATTAGGCTTATATTATTAAAGACAAAAGGAAGAGAAAAAAAGAAAGAAAAACGAACTGAAAAATTCTAAGAATAACATGGGAATCGAACTCCAAACCTTTCGCACTGCATACCGTCGCTCTGTCCACTAAGCCATCTCATCTTGTTCTTGCAAAGGGTATAATTTTGCTGTCTTATTTCTCGTTCAACATGTTCAAGTATCTCACTCAGCAACAATCTTTTCAAAACTGCTTGTACTTCAGTTAAATGAGATGATACTACCTTCTTTGACGACTACAATATTTTGTTACACAATAGAGTATTTGCATTAATAAAATATATAACAATAGACGTTTTTAATTGCTATATAATTGATCAATATAACATGTATAATAGACAGCGCCGGCTGGGATCCATTTCGTGAAGCATCGTGACACTTGCAACGTGTGCGTACGACACGAGGACTCAAAGAACGCAACTTTTCAACCTACGACTAGGTTATTCCACCGCTCATTTTCGCTGAAAATTTAATACAAGCTCTGGTTAATTAATGTTTATCATAACAGAAAAGCATTAGACCGGCGTTTCCTCAAAGCTGTAGATATAACCATTTTAGTGATCGTGACATGCATTTTTCTCATTTTTTAGGCTACTTCGCGCACCAAAAGCATTCATTTTTCCACAATAATTCAACTTTAACACGTTATTCTTTGCCTTATACTCATGTTTCATATCTTATCTATGGGCTCAATATGGAAATGAAGGAGAAACGACTCGTGTATTCCATTTTTTGATGTTTTCTGAAAAACCGTATTTGCCACCTGATTTTCAACATTGCGTTACGTAACAGCAGAGGTCACGCCGGTAAAAATTACCGGAAGTGAGCTAAGTTGCTGTCGTACTGTATAGACATGATAATAGAGTATACCTACCAGCGTTGTTAATTAAATAATCCAATCTCGGTTCTTCATTGAGGATTTCTTCAGCAAATCTTCTCACTGATCCTTGGTCAGACAATTCCAGATGTCTGTAGACTACATGGGAACTTCCAGATCGTCTTTGAATCTCTTTCACGGCTTCCTCTGCTTTCTTGGGATTACGGCAAGCTATGATGACTCGTGCACCACGGCGAGCCAGGTCGATTGCAGTCGCTCTGCCTATCCCAGAATTACCTCCTAATAAAATTAATACGACAATAATTGAGATGCAATCAAATATACCGAGTTCGTCGTGCAAATTCTAACCTACAACAATGTGTTGTGTGTGACGTATGTTATGGTCTAGAAAACACAAAACGTTTTCGACATTATTCGTAAAAGGTTAAAACAGAGAAGTCCTGGTTAAAAGGTTCCCAGAAAACGATTAAATGTCGGGTTATATGAAGGGTGTATAAAGAGCACAAAATATTGTTCAAATATTCAGAAAAATTGTTTTTGTTAAAAACTTACTGCAAAATAATTCTAACATAGTGTATTAATATTTGGCAAAATATTTACCAAAACTATTTTACAATAACATTTTGACAACATTTCAAAAATGCTATTGTAGTGTGTTTCATACAAAAGGTTTTGAAAATGACCTTTAAAAACCAGATTTAATGTTAATAAAACGTTTTTACCAAAACCCAAACCCACGATATAGCCCGTTAAGAACGTTTTGTGTTTGCTGGGTGGTGGATTAAATTGTAATTCGGCAAGATTTTAGAGTATGGTGACCTCATGTTCTATATAGTTCTGTGTTAAGTTATCATTTGCATGAATAATAATGAGCTTATTTGCATACTTTGCCTGAAATTCCATCAATCCACTGACGAAAATAAATATCTCTTTTGATTTGTTTGATTTGTTCGGGTTTTGACAACCCTGGATAACCCAAGAAAGCCTCTATTGAAGCTTATTTCCATTGGGGTCCATTTGAACACCGGGACGGGTTGGGAACAGTCAGGGGTTAACACCCTACTCTTTTCGAAACTGGCTGCGAGATACATGTACAGGTATGGCTCTCTGTACAAGGGACCGACGGCTTAACGTCCCCTCCGAAGGACGGAGTACTTTCATGATTCGTTTACCCAATTCTAAATGAACCATGGAGAGAGCGGAAGTCTGAATTTAATCTACAGAAGTTGCCAATTAATTTCAGACTGTTTTTTCCAAGTCAATATCCCAGCAAATCGCCACCGACGGGAATCGAACCCGGGACCTCATGCACTAAAGGCAAGTACCCTAACCATTGCGCCACGCTCTCCCTCTCATGCATGAAATAGATATTTACAAAAGTCTTACAAAATTCTGCTATCATCATGAACATTAGTCTGATAATAAAGACATGAACCACTATTTGTCACTTGCTGTTTTCAAATCAAGTTTCCTTGGTGTTCAGACACGAAGTGCCATTTCCATAACGTTAAATTGACTACAGTTTTTATCTTTTCTTTGTTAAATACGAAAGCTTTTTGTTGTGTTGAAGCAGTCCTTTTACATAATTTTCTATCCTTTCTTTTACGTCAGCTTTTAGCAATTTTAGCCGTCTGAATTGACCAAATAGTATTTTACGGTGATTTCAATTTGGTCAACGTATGCCTTCTTTGTAGGTACATGTAAAGATTTTCTCTATTTCCGCGACACCAGCTCCTGATTTCATTTTTTTACTTTCAAGATATAAAAAGATAATTTTCTCACAAGCGTGATACGACCCTAAGTTATAATCATGGGAAAAAATAAAAGGGCTACTATTTGCAGAAGCTGAGATATGTGGGTGGAGACAGAACTTTTTGAATGACCCTCGTATTTATAAGCGAGTTAATCAGTAAAAGTCTTCGATTTCGTCACGGTAAGATAACTATATAAAACCCCGGACAAAGACATAGCTGTTGAATAATTGAAAGGGATTTAATATGGATCAATTTTCCCTTTTACACTACATGCATGATAAAAATTGTCTCAGTAGATTGTCTACAGGATGTAAATGTTCCTTCTTCACTCGTACCTTACTCAAAATATATATACATATAAAAAATTGTGTGTTGTAGGCTCCAGCTACCGACGTGAAGTGATCTAACCCCGGAACAACCCTCCACAATCTCACTCCCGATGACGTAATCGTGAAGAAGTTTAATTTATTCTAATTCAACGAGGGCAGTATGAACCGAATAAATTTCCAATTCTCTAATAATGTTATGCAATTAGGACATGCTTTAAGCTTACCGGTTATAATAGCCGTTTTACCGTGTAACTTCACCTTGATGTGTGTGCAATATCTGCGATATAATCCACCATTCAGAGAGTATCTTACCCACATAATGCTGATTGCAAGGAAGCTTATTCCGACACCCAAAATTGCAGAGAGAAGCGACATTTTTTGTCAATGCATGTGCCGCATACAATTTTACACAGTCATTTGGCATTACTTTTATTTTTGCAAAAAAGAAACCCCGTGCAATTCGTGTTGACAGGGCGCATACTACATCACTAGCCCTTTATGATGGACATTAATTAAAATTAATAATTAATGTAGAGTGTCAAACGACGAGTCATATCCCTGGTATCACATGTATGCTGTAATATGGAGAAGCCGTATGGTCGTTCTGGATGACGGTACAGCAGCAGTGGCCGCGATCAGCAAGTGTTATCCACGACACTGAAATAAAGAAACCCTCACACCAATTTTGGACCTCTTGTCAGTCATTCAGAAAGAACGCATAATTTATTCGTGCAATGCTTTGAGAAAATTCATTGGAATCAGCCAGCTAATATTTATTGATTTATGGTCAACTTTTTCGCTCGCGGTAATTACCCGACCGAGCCTCCCAAACAATTACTTCGAAAGCCAGTTGCGCCTATAAACCAAAAGTTCCCTTAACCGGGAATGCACTATCTAACGATAGAGAAAATATAAAGACTCCATCTAACAATGGATAGAATATAAAGACTGCATCTAACGATGACAATATAAAAAGCCGCGGACTTACATATATCAAAAGAAATTAAATGGCTGACCCCTTTCTCATTTTCATATTATATTCATATTTAGATTACATGGTGGGCATCAGTAGAAACCAACGCCAAATCTTCTAGTAGGCAAATACCCCCGAAGATTGGAAAGACTAAATAGAATTTATTAATGTAATATATGTATAATTATGTACATTAAATTGATCATTTTAGAAAAATGATCCAAAAAACTGTCCCAGATTCCTTGACACACATTGTCATGCTTTGAAAGCTTATGATATCGTATACATCACTCGGTTATGATGCCTACTCTAAATACAATAGGACAGCCTACCCTAGAATTCAACGCGATAACTAGCCGGCTGCGCAACCTCATAAAAACTTGATTACAATATTTCCTTTTTATATTTTGTTGAACAAGAAAAATCTGAGGGCATAGTACTTGGCCCTGTCTAGCTACCCCATGCCAACCTGGTGTTGATTCCTTCCTTCCCGCTATACACAACATTCCTCAACCAAAATACCGCCCAAGACTGAAATGGCATAAATTTTAACAATTTTACTAATGCTTCTGAAGAAGAAGCAACTTAACCACTATTTTACAACGATATTTGAACATTTATAACTGCGCCACAGCATAAAAACGTGTTGCTGAATTAGAACTGAACCTGAAATGATCTATTAGCGCACTCTCACACCTTAGTCATATTATTACGCACGGAAAGAACATCAGTATATTCTAACCCGAGGGCTCTCAACCAATTATGTTTTCCTTTCTCCTTCCAGACTCAAAATGGTACAATTTAAAATTAATTGTACTAGTGCTTCTGAGGCAGAAGCAAACTTCACCACACTATTTCACTGAGAATAATATTACAGCTGCGCAACAGAATAGAACATGTTGCTGAGATAGAAACTGAAGCAGAAGTGAACTACTCACACACGTACATCCATGTAGTCACACTATTATGCAACACAAAGACCCGTGACATCCAACATATTCTGATTTCATTTCATTCTTAATTACATTTTGACTTAACGATGAAACCTTTATGTGATTTTTCTCACTCTTGCGATACTTATTTATGACGCCCAGTCCACTATTTTGATCAATTTTAATCCGATCAACCCTGACATAAAGGGAGTGGTGGGTGGGAAAATGTTACGCCCGCTCTGAATGCTTGACCGACAAAGAATGAATCCAAATAGCGACAACCCGTGCTGAAGTCCTGCCCGCGAAACTATCACGTGACTTCACTACGGAAGGCGATTCCAGCCACCGGGAAAATAGTGAAACTATCACGACTTCACTACGGAAGGCGATTTCAGCCGCATGGATAACTGTGTTTTCATTCGACAAGCGAATTAAACTGCATTATCCACGACACTGAAATAAAGAAACCCTCACACCAATTTTGGACCTCTTGTCAGTCATTCAGAAAGAACGCATAATTTATTCGTGCAATGCTTTGAGAAAATTCATTGGAATCAGCCAGCTAATATTTATTGATTTATGGTCAACTTTTTCGCTCGCGGTAATTACCCGACCGAGCCTCCCAAACAATTACTTCGAAAGCCAGTTGCGCCTATAAACCAAAAGTTCCCTTAACCGGGAATGCACTATCTAACGATAGAGAAAATATAAAGACTCCATCTAACAATGGATAGAATATAAAGACTGCATCTAACGATGACAATATAAAAAGCCGCGGACTTACATATATCAAAAGAAATTAAATGGCTGACCCCTTGCTCATTTTCATATTATATTCATATTTAGATTACATGGTGGGCATCAGTAGAAACCAACGCCAAATCTTCTAGTAGGCAAATACCCCGAAGATTGGAAAGACTAAATAGAATTTATTAATGTAATATATGTATAATTATGTACATTAAATTGATCATTTTAGAAAATGATCCAAAAACTACCAACCAAGTTCCTGGACAAGTCAAGGAACTTGCCAGACTCTCCGCCCCTCTGTTTGCAGTTTATGCTTTTCATGCCATCTACTCCTCCGCCGTGCTTTGCGGAGAAGAAAATGATTGACGGTTCATTCAACCAATGCATTAGCCATGTTATATTTGGAATACCCAAAAGTCTGACAGGTAAGTGCAATAAATACTACTAGGTGATAAAAGGTTTAGGCTTTAACTAGGTTGACGACATGACACTGGATCAACCGACATGAACATTCGTACTGTTGGAAATGAATTCCTGAATAATTTGTTTATTGGCTAATTCTTCCTATCTTTTGGGTAGATTTACGTATGCGAAAACCCAATGCCAAACAAAGCAAACAAACCCCATGATAATTACTTCATTATTGGAATTATTGGAATTTTCATCCCTCAGAGCCTACATGTGATGTTCACATGTAGGCCCTACATATGTCACTGTCGACTTCTCATAGCCATTGTTATATTTGCCTAGATTGGAATAACCCAACAAAAGAATATCTGAATAATTTGTTATTGGCTAATTCTTCTTATCTTTTGGGTAGATTTACGTATGAGAAAACCCAATGCCAAACAAAGAAAAAATGCCCCATGATTATTAGCCTAGTTCATTATTGGAATTATTTGATTTTTCATCCCTCAAGGCCTACATGTGATGTTCAAATGTAGGCCCTATATGCCACTGTCGACTTCACATCTTTTGACAAATACCCATACATGTTTCCTGCCCACTAAGGTGAATTTCCTTTTGTCTCTGGGGTCAACTAGGTGACCCTATTTAACATTCTGACGTAAATACACCGTAGAAGATCATACCGTAATTTGATTAATAAATAATATTTATTTCTTATATAGCGCAATTACATCAAAAGAACTCAAGGCGCTTTACAAAACATGGTATTAAATCCACATACATTTGTAAAAAATGAGAAGAATATTTGAGTTTACAATATTTAGAACATACAAAGAGTTCGAGCAAATATATTAAAGCCAGTTTAAAAAGACAATCAAAATATTGCACAGCGTAAGCCTAAATGGACATGATTAATCAAGATGCAATTAACTGTGAAATATACATTATAAACCACGCAAAATAGCAAACAATGCACATAGTACATATTGCACAACATAAATGCAACAGTAATTTCGAGATCAAAAAGCAAGAAGCCATGCAATATGCATTATGCAAAAATTTAATTTGTCTTCATTTAATAGACACAATTTAAAACCACAACTCTGTCTTACCAACTTGCGGTGAAGATTTCTGTTCTTTGTTTGATAGGTACAATAAGAGCATAAAATACCATAACTTGATAATAAGGATGAATTCTGGACTTAATTTGATAGATCCAACTAAACAAACTATTTACCTTCCATTTGTTGTGTAAAATCGCACTACTACATTTAGCCATTAACTATATATATGTAATATGTTACTATGACTTTTATGCTGCCTCTAAGTGAATACCTAAGTCTATATATAATAGCCCTTTTGATAGATACCATTAAGAAAGACCTGTAATACTATAAAATTGTTTAACTTAATGACCATGAAGAGATCTGGTCTTCGTTTGGTAGATACAGGTAAGAAAATATTTGCCTCCAATTTGTTAAATTTCCCAAAAGGTAAACATAATTCATCTTTTTTGTTTTATTCATCTGAACCCCGTCAATAATATATAGTAATAATAAAGAAACATTTATGAAGCGCTAAAACAGAAGTCGCTAAGCGCTTGCAAGGCATGCCCTAAATACCAAATTATACAACAAATTACAAGTACATCAACATCAACATGATAATTCAAATTCAAATTTACATATCAAAATAACATCAAACTACAGAAAGCATGATAAGCACACCAAAACAATATAAAGCAGGTAATATTGAAACAAAATTATAGCAATATCATCATAAAATCAATGTACATGAACATATGCCATAGAGTTAAAAAGAAAACCACCGGGTTTTTCGATAAAAGCAGAAGAAACATCCGTGGGCCCGTCACCAAGAAGCCACTTGCACGCTATTATTAAAAATGACGATGCGATAAAGAAGTAAGGGGAGAGGTTACTAGTACTTCACCCTTTATGGATACACAGATCCAAAATACACAAATGGCAAGGCATCAATATTTGCGCATAACGTCTGATTTGATGAGTAATATTCCAATCCCATTGTTTTCTGCCATAACGCTTGTCGCTATTTGTCCAACTCGCCAAAGTCAAGTTGTTCGATGTGGAATGACCCTTGTTTGTACCAATGTATCAAAGATAATTCATGCAATAACATAATTGGTTAGTCGAGGGCTTAATGTATGGAATTTTATTAATTGAATGATCCATTGATGGCACCAAAATTATTCTTCCATTCCCTCCAACTGTATCCTTACTATGCTTCCTGAATTGTTGAACCTGGATAGATTGCCAAAGATCTGTATAAGCTCCTTCCACTGATACCAACTTGATATTAAAGTGTTGACCTTTCCATCAAGCTATGAGCTGATCTTCGTCTATTGCTCACTGCCAATACCCATCCATAGCCATGTTAGAATTCAGTTCCATAATTGCTGATGCTATTTTACTAGCCCGAAGCACTGTATAATATGTTAATATTCGAGATGCAATAATACTCAATTTGAGGAAAACACTGTATTTTAATGAAGATGTAGTAGATCCTTTGTTATCTTTGCCTGTACTAAATATAGTTAGCTTGTTGTAGGCCTACATACTATAATTCTCCCCATATAGAAGTTCCCGTTCTTTCTTCTATCGTCCTTCCTTCTATCCCCCGTCTCATAGAATCCATACGACCTGCAATTAAAAGACAGAAGAAAAGGGAAGCAAATCCTGTCTGCAACTTTATAGCCTACACTGAATACTGTATGTCATATACATGTATGTATATTATGAACCTCATTATATATTCTACACTCCAACTCCTTTATTAATTTATACCACTTGCACTTTCAGACAACCTTTAACCTGCCAAATCTGTGATGAAAACAAATTCTAGTTGATGCCGAAGAATATCAAATTACATTTTTATTTAGTTTTGTTATTCGCCAAGACGGCTAAACTGTTTGAAATTGATAATAAAATTCGCTAAATAAAATAGCCCTTAGGCCTATATCCTCAGAGAAATTTTTCAATTCCGAACAGAAATTTTGAACATGATTTTTTAACCTCACCAGTATGGGATTCATAAACATCCATACGTATAACTGTGACAACCCATCATGATATGTTATAGAAAAGGCCACCCGCATGATTCATCAATCTTTAGTATTCATGAGTACCAATAATTTTGATAACACATTATAAGAGTGATCACTGTTCATGCTCCATCGGTTACGAGTTTATTACGTAGCGTGTAAAGATTGGTTACGCATTCATGAGGTTCTAATTTCTATTGTATTACTTTCTGATGTGACATACACGCATCTATTCAATTCTATGTCACTTCAATCATGCTTCAATGAACATGGTGCATAACATGATGACCATAGAGGTCATGATTAGATTACGTAGGCCTATTTGTATTGTTATAAGAAAATTAACCCAGGTTTTCTACCCATGGCCTCCGAGCTGAAATACAGCAAGATTATAACGTTAGATTGAAATGCAACCTTTTTTTTCGAATACTAAAGTAGTTATCTGGATCTATTCTCCATGGCTAATTTCTAAAGGTGGGCTAGAACCCAATTATTCACTGCTAATAAAACTGATTAACGGCAAAGTTTAACAAATTTATTGATGAAAGCAAATATCTCACCGATTTATCACCTGTTGTTAGTCATCGGTCGTTGCCATTATGTTCCAGCATAAAAAGGTCTCGTAACGCCTGGCCTCCTCAATATAGGCCTACTTGAATCGAGTAATTTACACAAATTTATGCAGACAACATCTTGATTATCTTTCGCCGTCACAGTTTATTCCATGTGAAGAAAGCTGTATTGTATACGCTTGCTGATTTAATACGGCCTCTTCGTTGTCCAATAAACATGATAAATAGAGAGAAAAAAATGTTACGCCCGCTCTGAATGCTTGACCGACAAAGAATGAATCCAAATAGCGACAACCCGTGCTGAAGTCCTGCCCGCGAAACTATCACGTGACTTCACTACGGAAGGCGATTCCAGCCACCGGGAAAATAGTGAAACTATCACGACTTCACTACGGAAGGCGATTTCAGCCGCATGGATAACTGTGTTTTCATTCGACAAGCGAATTAAACTGCATTTCTAAAAGGCTGCTAGAATAAGAAAAAAATTTAATGCTAATTTAATGCACATGCTGATGAAGCCTGATTACCTTTTTAAAATAGCCGAGTGGGAGGGTTTTTAATGAAATATTTTTTGTATAAAAACTGAATCATCATATGTATAAAAGAATATTTGAATATTAACTGTACATCATATCGTTATGAATTCGGCAGAGTGACGAATCGAGCATTTTGAGCAAAATGAGTTACTGTATGCTTGTGATTATGTATCACGCGGTCTTTCATTTCCACCAAAAATTAATGATAAATCTTGCTTCCCGACGTAGATATTGAAATTGTGATTTGGACGAATCGCGCCTAAGTGCGATTAATGAATTTGACCAAAAGACGAGTCGTATACTTAGCTGTACAAAACATGCTGATAAATTGTATAGTATAGCTGGAAACTCTGATTTTTTTGTATTACATGTCATATACGGTTATTTTTGATACCAATGGGTAGCTATAGGTATCTTCTAGCCAGTGATAGCAAAATAAGTACAAACATTCCCCACATGATATCGCTATAGCGTAATTATGTCAGAGCGCCGTCGCAAAATTGGGAAATCACAGAAAATTATACACAAAATATAGGCCAATATTGTTATATCTACTCTAAAATTCTTGATTTCAACTGGAGTTTTCACTAAATATTACGGGGATGACTAATTATAACTTATATACCAAGTTTAGGATCTATAGCCTTAGGACAACCAGCAATGTTAACATAAAATCCCCAAATCAAGGATGAGTGCTATAGTTTACACGTAGTTGAATGCGGATTCGTCCCCGTATACAACTTTTTGTGCAGCTTTTTGGATTTAGCATAAAGCCGAATAGCTGTAAATACCTGTTTTGAGGGAAATATCGATTGTTTCAGAACTTGCGAATATTGCAAATAATTAGGGTACATTCACTTCTATAATATACATTTCAAATGAATGCTCACGAATGTTCTCATATTTTAGAAGGGCCGATGGAATGGTACCAATATTTTCAAACGTCGTTTACTCAGAACAGCGATTTTACGTATTCGTCACTCTGCCGTATTCATAACGATATATAACGATTCGCGATACCCAATCGTACTCAAATTTACGTGGTTTAGGAGGCAGAGAATTTTATTTCAATTTTATATACGCCAAAATATTTTCTGTATTTAGTAAAAATTAACACTGAATTGATGGTGACGATTTTATGTAAATTTTACAAAGGTCCCAACTAAAGATTACTGTTTCGTCTTTATGGGAATCTAATCTTTTAATATCTGAAAGAAACCTTTGGGACCTATGTGGAGTTTTCCTATAAATTGCAAAAATTCAGACAGTCTTACAAGAAAAATGGTAGGCTGACTAGGCTCCCTACCTTGCAACCGACGCGATGTCTTGAGCACAGAGCACGAAATCAAAAGCGATTTATGTATTGTGTATGTATCATAGGCCCCTCGTATTGTCTGTATGCGCTTGAGAATTCAACAATTTAATGGTAGCTCTATTATAATACACATTAATGTTTTTAAGGGGGTACTACACCCCTGGCCAATTTTGTGCCTATTTTTGCATTTTTCTCAAACATTATAGCAAATTAGTGACAAGTAAGATATGTATATTATAGGGGAAATGACTACAACTACTGTACTGAAAATTCAGCAACTCAAAGCAAGTAGTTATTGATTTATTGATCAAATATTGGTTTTCCCTCATTTTTGACTGTAACTCCACAACTGTTGTCTGTGCTGAAATAAAATTTCCAGTGCAGTAGTTGTAGTCCTTGCCCCTATAATATACATATCTTACTTGTCCCCAATGCGCTATAATTTTTAAGAAAATGCAAAAATAGGCACAAAATTGCAGATGAAATTCCAAAATATAGTACGTTTTCTGTCTTTTCACGTGGTATGTTGAAGTAATGAAGTTGTGATTATATGTTCAAATTTTCTTGATTGCATCAACAAGTCAGGTGGCCGAACGGTCTAAGGCGCTGGTGATGATAAGGATAATGAACTGAGTGCAATGCATTAGTCAAGATAATCGCACGCGCCGTGGAGTTATTGCATTTAGCTCGAGAGCCGATAGGCTCGAGAGCTAAATGCAATAACTCCACGGCAAGTGCAATTATCTTGACGAATGCATTTGCACGTGTACATTATCCGTCATACACTTTGAGTGTATTAAAACAATAGGCAATATTAATTGCTGCATTCATTATATTAGTTTTAATATTAGGGAAAATATCTTACATTTTAAAAACACCGTCAGGTCATTGACCAGCTAGGTAAAATTTAACTGGTAAAGAAAATCAATCCCTGTATAAGTTAACTATCAATGGTATCGATTGCGTCATACGTCATACTTTAGTAACTTATTCACGCATGGTTTGTAACCAATGTTGTGATCATTTAATATCGTGGTTTTGAACACAGAGAGCACTGAACCAGTTCACCTGGAAACGATCAATTTAGATGTCCGACTAGTACTTCGGTGAATTGAGATGAAAAAAACCCCATATCAACTGGACTTTATAGCTCTATAATTTGAACTTTAAAAAATCTACTTATATTAAAACACACGACATTGGGATTTTACAATTTGTTCAGTATTATAAAGCATGATTATGATATTATGCGCTAGTGTGTTTTTCCCGGGCCCGGCCATGTTATTTTAGATATAGGCCTACATGTATTTCATTTATAAAATGCTGAATTTTTTGCAATGGTGTCATCTTGTATAATTATGATCCATCTGTTTTTGGCCCTTTTTAATTAATAGAAGCTCGATTATTCTCATTTGATGTTTGATTTATTTGAGGTCATTTATCATAATTTATGACAATGATATTTGCAAAATAGAACACCGTTTGTAACTATACCATTTTAACACCACAGAATGTATATTCGTACTTTTTTGATGGTATATATACCGAACAGACAATTATAAAGTTATGTGACCTCTGTGTCGAAAGCGCCACCTAACTCTGCTAATATAGTTATGTGAAAGTAGTATTTCTAGTATTTGAGCGTGCATGTATTATCTAGAATCTATTGTTTAGCGTGCGGGTTTTAGATAATGCATTGTTTAGCGTGCAGGTTTATATAATTTGGGCTATGAAGGGTAGTTCGCAAAAATAATGCACGGGAGAAGAATACATAACGATGAATAGAAACGGGCACTAGAAGTGTACATGTCGATACATGATAGCGGCGCAGCGTGGGTTCGAGCTTCACCTCTGTCAAACTAAATTTCCTTTTTTTTCCATATTATTATATTAGGGAAATGTGGCTGGAAGAATTTATGTATGACGAATAGAGGAGTGGGATGACGGTACATGATCTATGATAAACAACCACGTAAATCGCTGTGTGTAGGAAAACCGGCAGTCACGGACTTAAATCACTCATACAATTATATACCTTAGGTTCAAAGAATATGCGATAATTTACAAATGATTTAGGTTTATGAAGATACATATGATTGCTAAATTCATTTTCGTTATAATTTGAGTTGAGAGCTTTGAGCTCTCTACTTAATCATTGATCAAATCGGTGCACGTAATTTGAAATATGCACGTTATGACACGTTAGCTGGCATGATGCAGTCATGTCTACAGTAGAATTCATCTCGACCTTTGCAGGACTTAACCCCATTAAAAGCTATTAAACCAAGATAACACTCATTGAAACAGCTCAACTGATTAAATCGGATCTTCTCTGGCTGTGCACATGTGACTGTTTTCATGTGCGATATCGCAATATAGTTTGCGTATTATAGCTTCAGTTGGGTAACCGATTATAAAGGAAACGAAAGGAAACAATGGTATGTGTACTTGTGTTCACGAAATGAGACAAAGACCTGCTTTTTGTTAACCAGCATTCTTCAAAATGAGCAACATAATGATTGTTGACTTAACACGGTTTGGAAATAATTTCTTCATATTTTGGGTGTTATCTGTCGTTTACATATCCTTCCTAAAACACAAAAGTGCGACCCTCTCCAAACATCTAAATTAGCTAAAAATTTAGGACATGTTACAAAACTTTATTTTCTAGAACCTATTTAGAATAATTTAAATGTAGCTTTTACCGTTTTTTGTGGCATCCTTCAGAAGTGAGCGGTCCGATACCAATATTTTCGGTCAAATCTCCATTCAATTAACACGGGGAGTTGGCTAGCTATGCCTTGCCCTCACTCATATTTTACAAAAGTGCGACCATTTCTGAACATCTAACCTAGCTGTAATTTTAGGTCATGTTAGAGAAATATATTTGCTAGAAGTTTTGGAGAATAAATAAAATATTGGCTGGTTATTTTTCACACAGTGATGTTAACTAGGCAAGTGTCCATTCTCCCAACATACATCATTTGTACAGGTCACGGGTCAATGGTGAGAGCACTGTGTATTGTGTATAGGAAAACGGACAGTAACTGCAGTATGGTTCGTTTATTGCTGTATGCAACACATTTACGCTTCATAGTGATATCCGCCCTTAATATTCATTACACGAACTGCACCGCGCACACTGACATCGTCTGGTTAATAATTACATTGTACAGCAGAGAAACTAAAATCAATACCCGGGATCGATACACGCGTATGTGATATGCACGATTTGATATGATCTTCGGATACCGGGGTAGAAATTATGAATGATGAAATTTTTTTATTCAAAAGAAGCCAATTTCATGGCTTGCAGTTGAATATGTGTTGAAAGAATATGATAGTCTGATAGTGGCTAGCTTGCGTATTGAGAAAGAACCGTGTCAAAAACTTACAAAAATTCAGATTTTATATGTGCCTAACCAAAAAAAGACAGCGAGCGCCGTGACCCGAGTAAGCACTCGGGTCACGGAAGTATACACGGTACTATAGCGCAGCGTAGGCCACTGGTGGAGGCAGTCTAAAAGCAGATGACGTCATGAAGTATTATACCATGCTCACTGACATCTACAGCGGTCAGTCACCAGGCTATTGTCAATAGCCTTAGTCGGATGTCCCTCGGCCCATTATGCGTCTCAAAGCTATTAAACAGGTCGGAACAAAATGGTCATGCGTGGCTGTGGATTCAACCTACCAT
Organism: Amphiura filiformis; assembly: GCF_039555335.1. Taxonomy (NCBI): domain Eukaryota; kingdom Metazoa; phylum Echinodermata; class Ophiuroidea; order Amphilepidida; family Amphiuridae; genus Amphiura; species Amphiura filiformis. The sequence continues at coordinate 61,470,563 of NC_092642.1, forward strand.
CATGGCGATTTCTGCCATGAAGATATCGGGGCGATGACACTGTGCCACGTGACGCAGCAAACTATGTAATTTTTCAGAGTGACCGGGTCGACCGTTGATACATGAAAAATTACATATTTTGCAAATTATTATTTTTTTTTTGAATTTTGCATAAAAGTATGCGGATTTCAATTTACATGCTGGCTGCACAGCAGGGTTCATTGATATTCACCTGAATATTTATCTTCAGATCATTCTACGGTTTCATGATATAATATGATGTAATACATGCACGGTCCGAGAAGGCATTGAGACAAACAGCATGCGCATGAAACGTATGAAATAGTATGTGGATATCCAACTAAATTGCCCCGCAGGGCTACAAAGAAGCACTAACCGCGAAATTATTGATATCCAACAAGCTTAAACTATAAATTAACCCCCGAAAGAGGGCAGGGCTTGAAGAATGAGGGAAATTATGGGGTAAAAAGTAAAAGAAAAAGTAGGGTTATGGTTAGGGGTTAGGGGTTAAGGTTTAGGGTTAGGGTTTAGGGTTTAGGGTTTAGGGTTAGTGTTAGGGTTTAGGGTTAGGGTTTAGGGTTAGGGTTTAGGGTTAGTGTTTAGGGGTTAGGGTTATTAATTATGTTACAATTTTAAAATACGTGCTACGTATTTTGACAACGGGGTACACCGTGCCTATACGTATGCTGTAATTACAGCATATCCATCCCAGCACGGTATTTACCGTGTCCATACGACATGTGTTACGTGTAGCCTACATATGTGTGTATCGGGTGTAATGAATGGATGATTAAAGATCTCGATGATTATAGGAAGTAATTTGCTGGTGATGTAATGTAAGTTAGTAGTTACATCGCTAGCAAATTAATACTTCCTTTACTATCATTTACATGTATTGAGATGAACTTCTTTATTTGACTCATGTGGCAAAATGTTGTAACATAAATAATGTTGCTGTATTTTGCATTTTTGACTGGTTTACTTTATAGCACATACTTTGGCAATCGAAAGCAACGTCGACTTATTGTCTTTACAAGTTACGTCCTGTCATCACGTGATGGTCATTGACAAAAAGCTGATCAAAGGAAGTATGTCCAATTTGGTTTAAGGAAGTACTAGGTAATATGTTAGTGAAGTAAATAAGATAAAGATATTAATCATAGCGCCGACAACATCCCGGGACAGCGGACAGTCAAACAGTCAAACACTAGACCTACATTTCTGAAAGGCAAATGTAGGCCTACATGGCATAATTTTATATATCGCTTTATTTTGTCTTCTGTTATGATTTATTGGGGGGGGGGGGGGGGGCGTCTTCGTTGCAAAAAGTTAGGGTAACGTCCGCCTTGCACAAATTTAGGGGGAATCCCCCTTGCACAAATTTAGGGGTACGTGTAGGCCTACCACTTACCTCGAATAGAATAACGCCTACTTGTAACGAACCGCTTTAAACTTACAACAGTCTTGAATTCTACACTCGTTTTAAGTTCAAGACTGGCTGTCGTAAGTGCAATATTGCACTGAAAAACAAATTAATTTGGAATACAAGACTACCTTAATGCTATGCATGCTAGCCGTATGCTTCAATCTTGAAATCAAGAACCACTGAACCAATACTAGGCTTGTTTGGACTCATTTTAATGCATTTTTCATGCCGATTCCAAATATGGGCATGAAAATTTACAATTTTTAATTTTTTTGACACTTGTCGTGTGCAATCGACACCAGCGTAGAGTTAAGTGCCACTTATGTTAGTCTTGCATTCTGCACTCATTTTGAATTTACTTGCAAGATTATCAGCATTTACGATAAGTTCAGCATTTACGATAATCTCGCACTCAACTTTGGAATAAGTCTGGAATGTAATACTATCGTAGTATTTCATGTAATAGCGAACATGAACTGCTAAAGCTGCACTTATGATATTGTTATTTATTTTTCTTCAATTATTATAATGTGAAAATTTTATTAAATAAACTATATAAAGAATTTTACTGACCCAAATAGTTCCCATTGTGTAACTCTTCACCTGAAAAAAGAAGAAAACTTCTCTTACGAAAGACTGGCATTCTACCGACGGTTTATGTGATTCAACGAATGGGTAATTAACTTTTGTGGTTAGCGAATAAAAGCGAGTAAAACGTATATTTTCTCGCAATTGGCGTAATGGTCTCATCAGAAACTATTGGTCGCAAATGCGGCATATTTAGTCGCAACCAAAATACAGAGTCTGGAATTTCTTTTCCATCATGCAAACCTCGATTAAATTTTTGAATTCCAGATTCAAATTGTGGTCAAATATTCAAAGAGAAGAATATACACTATGTTGGTGTGAAATCACTGATAATAAAGCACAGAGAGAGTAGCACAGTGTCGACAACCTGTATTATAAATTTTTCCCTGAAATGAATCACGTCTTAATACTCTGTTGGTGAGCGACGGGCGATTGGTATTTCACCGAACGCAAGAAAAGGAGTCCTACCTGATTGGCTAGAAACCGATCGCTAGATCGCTCAGTGATGAAGTATAAACTCAGAGATGTAGTGATGTATTCAATTCCATTTAAATCAATATTCTATCATTGACGCAGATAAAGAAAATTGTATATGTCTCACTATGGTGCATTGTATTATAGACTTGTGATTTAATATTCTATAGCCAGTGCTTGCGCACGTAGATCTGAGCTGAATGAGCTATGCCTGTTCTTTTGATATGATTATAATTCTCAAACAGTTGAATACGATTTAAAAACATTTCGGTGAAAATGCAGTAAAATATATGTGTTGAAAGAAAACGATAATCGTATCTTAGTTAATTGAAATTCCAGTGAGTTCATTGAAAACAAAACCTGGGTTTTACCTGACAACAAATCGAATTTTCTTGTAATGGCAACATCATATGGGGTACTGAGCATGCGCAGATCGTAAAAACGTGTATGAATGGAAACGCTACGGTATCTCACTGTGTAAGTGATATGCTTAGTCTGAATCGCTTGGCCTATCTCGAACAAAATCGTCATGCGTAGCTGTTGAAGAACGAGTGGATTCGCGGTACTATCACGGCAATTTTTGACACGAATATATAGGGATGATGACGCTGTGCGTAGTCTGCAGTCGAACGAGTTGCTCAAAATGTTATTCTTCAAGACCTGTCGCTTGACAGCTGACTTCCCACAATTTCTTTGCCAGTCCCGCATCACAAGCAACTTCCGTCTCTTTTGTCAAGCGACAGTTGTCGAAATACCCTCCCGATAACTCGGTAAGAGATTCTTCCAGAGCACAGTAAATAGTTGTCTGAGCCCCGGCCTCTTCATCCATTCCAATGAATAACATGCCAAATCTGCAAACAGAAAACAAACATGGTCAACCAAAATGTATCGTTAGATTTTCAGTTTCAATTGCTTTAGTGTGGTACTAGGCCTATTTATGATTTTTTTGTCCATCACCGTATTAACAAGAGCAAGAAAAACAACAACAATTATTGCAACAGGTGAATATAGCAGGTCAGCTTTGTCCAAATTTGGTTCAAAGCTGAATAGTCTAAATTATCGGGCAAAATGTAACCCAATTTGGTTACAATTTGCCAAACATTGTGTTAAGGGATCTAGAATGAGCGTTTATGGCGTTTCGACAGTATTTTTTGTGGGACATGAGAGCAACTCAGACGTATCGAATTGCATTATGAATACGAAGCATGTCTTTCTGATATTAAATAATTTTCATTTTTGAAATTCACGATATAATACAAATTTTATGACAAATTATTAAAATTTGATATTTGTCAAATTTTGATATATAACAGTCCTCGAAATAAATTTTATAAATCTAATGATATATTCTTAAAGTGTATGTAGCTGGGAGGAAAAGCCGACGATCAATTGAAAATTTTGACCTTTTATATTGAAGATATGGATTTTTTTCCCCAAAAGACCTATTTTTTTTTGGTGTTTTTTAAAAAAATTTCATATCTTCAATACGAAATGTCAAAATTGTCAATTGATCGTCGGCTTTTCATCCCACCTACATACACTTTAAGTATAAATCATCAGATTTATAAAGTTTATTTCAAGTACTGTTAAATATCAAAAATATCAATTTTTAATGATTTGCCATAAAATGTGTATTACATTGCGAATTTCAAAAAATCAAAATTATTTGATATTAGAAGGACATTCTTCGTATTCAGAATGCAATTCGATATGTCTGATGTGCGCTAATGTCCCACAATAAATACTGTCCAAACGTTCATACCCCTTCCCTTAAGTAAAACCAATTTAATATTGTTTTAAATATTTGCCAAATGGGTACATTGCAGCGTATTCAGAGTTTCATACTCACTTCATCATAAGTATAGAAAGAAAAGCACCAATTCTGGATGGTCCTATAAATTCCAAAGTGCTGTCAAGGATATTGCTATTGACTGCTCCTGGATGCAATGTGAAAGCAGTAATCCCTGTCCCTTCAAGCCTCCGAGCCAGTTCTTTGGTGAACAAAATATTGGCCAGTTTACTCCTGTCGTATTCACGTAAACCAGGATATACTCTTCCCTGACTATCTTTCTTCTCGAAGTACATATCCCCAGGTTTGACTGTGACATGAGCAATGGAAGAGACATTGATGATTCTGCTTGGTGACGATTTCTTGAGAAAATCCAGTAGTAGTAGAGTTAGAAGGAAAGATCCAAAATGATTGGTGGCGAAGACCATGTTGTAGCCTTCTGCTGTACGACAACCCTTTGGTGCTTTTTGAATACCTGTATATACAATATATGAAAATAAATATAATTGTATGCTTGAAAGGGCGAGATTAATCTTTTCAGATGACCAATTTACATTTTGGTCAGTTGGCCAAATCAAGAAGGGAAGATTGTGATCATTGACAATAGTCTGGTGACTGACCTCTGTATATGTCAGTGATCCTGGTACGTCATCTGCTTTAGAATGCCTCCACCAGTGGTCCCACTACGCAATAGTACAGTGATATGTTCCGTAACCCGAGTGTTTACGAATAAGGGCAGTTGTCATTTTTTGTTCTGTACATATAAAATCTGAATTTATGTCAGTTTTTGATTTCGACATTGTCGCTGTCGTCGGTAGTTTTCAACAAAACAAAATGCCCGCGGAAACTGCCGGGTAGATACTAACAAGAACTCCCGACCAACTGTTTGTTATGATGTCATATGTCACCAGGGGTTGGGGTCCGTGGCCCCCCCTAAAACTTGCTTTGTACATAAAGTGAGTGAGCCCGGGGGGGGGGGGGTCTGTATTGCTACCACAGTTGACATAATGGGCTACACAAAAATGCGTGATAGGAATTGAACATCGAATTTTGTACAGGGTCAAATTTCAAACTTTCGCAAATTGTGTTAAAAACCACACCAATGTATCCTCTAGTCATTAGGATTCAGAAAAGGTAATGCATCGAAATAGGTTAAGGTCAAAGGTCACAATGATTCTTCACCTATTTTGCTGTGTTACCTAGATTGTGCAATCTTATCTTTACTTGAAGTGTTAGGCCAATATTGAAAAGAACATTTTGACGAGCCAATGGCTTTAGTAACACGTTAATGGAAAACTGATATTTGGACGTCATCTTTAGTTATAGTTGATCTGAATTTTATACCTAAGCTTTTTGTGAATTTTTTGACACAATCATATAACGTGAAAATACAAAGTAAATTTCTAGAAGAGTCATGTACACGAAGTATTGTCTTCATGCTTTTATCATAGTGCATTTAGCTAAGATCATCGCACGAGTTATTGCATTTAAACAGGAGGATGAAACTGCACAGGGTTAAATGTAGAGATCCAGGTCACAGAGATGATATACCGCTACGACCATTTGAGGCAAAAAGCTACCCCCTGTGACCTGTACCATAGTCTGGCTATTCAGGAAGATGATTAATGTCCTGCATATTAAGCCTCATCAGTTACTTGTTATCAACGATTTATTCAAAACATTTTAATAAAATGTCGGGTTATATACAGATCATGAATACGTTTATAAAACGCAATTGTATGTTTATTAACAAAGGCAAGGGACTGGTATATCGATATGCTTGAGCAAACTGCATACAATCACTACATAATAACCCTTATTGTGATGTGGCGGGAGTTTTAAAACCACGAGCTCTGAACAAAATATACGCTGGCGAAGTGACGTAATAAATCGGATTAACTACTATAGCAATAAATGAAAACAATTTTGAATATATCGCACTGCACTACAAGCAGGTTGCATTCATCACCTGTGTATGTCTGCAATCACAGATTGAATACAATATCGGTCTTTTCAAAGATACTATTCTTACAATCCTTAATTCAGATAACGTAACTACATAATTAAAATGACAAACTGTAGTTCCATATAGTTTCCATAACTTATTCAGCACCTACCTGCATTGTTAATCAAATAATCCAATCTTGGCTCTTCTTGTAGGTATTCTTCAACAAATCCTCTCACTGATCCTTGGTCTGACAAATCCAGATGTCTGTAGACTACATGAGAACTTCCCGATCGTCTTTGAATCTCTTTCACAGCTTCCTCTGCTTTCACGGGATTACGGCAAGCTATGATGACTCGTGCACCACGGCGAGCCAGGTCGATAGCAGTCTCTTTTCCTATTCCAGAGTTGCCACCTGAAATGAGAAACAAGTATAGTTTTTTTTACTTTTCATGCAGCTGCAGAGACTAAGTGCACAACTGCTTTCGACAGATTAAAAACATCGGTCGATGTTTTGCCACAAGTTTAAAAAATAACGGTTAGTTCATGAAAAAAAAGAAGTGAAATTTAGCAAAACGCGACGAGGTTTATTTGCCCGTAAGAGAGCTCTATTGTTCCGCTATTGTATCCGCTATTGTATCCACTATTGTATTCTATTCATAAAAGCTACTGCAAGAATCGCGGCAATCCCTGATATTGCTGGTGTCTACCGACGGCGTTTCGCATTTATTAACATTCAAAATGATCCGATACTCTTACATTTATAGACTTATTACCGCTTTTTATATCATATTCAGAAATTGCAATTATGAAAACTACAAACTTTGAAAGTGAAATATATTTACCATCGAAAATATATCATACTTAAATTCTATAGAATCTATAGATACCCAACCCAGAAGTGCCAATTCATTTTCTAAATTTTTGAGTGAACACGATAATGCGATTGATTTTCTTACACGTAAAATACGGCCAATTCAGAGAGAAAATCTTGTTTCACGTATAGGGCCAGCTAAGGGCCTACTATAGACATTTTCTTTTTGTTGGCTGGCCGCTGAGCTACATCTTTTTACTAATTATAGATACGTCAAAACGTGTTCCCATGTTGAAAGTGTACAAGCTATTTCTACTTGCTTTAGAGAGAGCACAATTGAATGAAGACGATTTATTTATGCCAGGATTTCATTTAATATAACTATTTTTTTATTTTAATAATACCCGATACCTAACAAGAACATAAGGAAATATTGTAAAGGCCATAAATATACGCACTCATGCATAGGGAGACAAACATGATAAAGTTAATCTGTTCTTTTCATTCTCGTTCATTAACCTTTGGAACATTTCATATGCATGATGTTTGCATCAATCCTTCTCGGCAATCTAGGGCCATAGGCCTATAGTAATTTAAATCGTGAAACCGTAGAACGATTTGTTGGTTGGCATAGATATTGAATAAAATTGAATCCCATCACATCAATTCAAAGCTACACCCTTTTTTGAAATACTGGTTACCACTGGCTTAAAATGAATTGACAATAACTTTGGACATTTTGAGATAAATCCATATCATGGGTAATGTGAGGCCGCTCTTTTCATTGGTGACATCCTCAAATCACCACCATGCCACCAAATAATGAAAAGTAATTGAACAAAGTGGTGTTGTTCAACGATGTTTTAATATAAAATTATACACTGACGTTTCGTACAAAAGTACTTTATCAAAGTGAGCAAAATAGAGAATGTCTGCGAGCGCGGAAAATAAAAATGAGAAACGCGATGTTAAAAGGTGCGTACTAGAAATGGCGCAACACGCAAATTAAAGCAGCGCGAGCGAAAGCAGTCGCAGACAAACTCTAGATATTAAATGAAATGCAAAGAAAGAGGAAGAGAGACTGATGAAAATAAAGGAAGAAAGTAAAGAATGAACAAGAAAGAGAAAATAGAAAGAAAGAAAAAAAGAAAGGAGGAAAGAAAGAAAGGAAGGAAAAGAAATGAGAAGAAAGAAATAAAGAAAGGAAAAAGGAAAGGAAAGAATGAAAGTAGGCCTATGAAAGAAAGAAGGAAAGAAAGAAAAAAAGGAGAGGAAGAAAGAAAGAAAGAAAGAAAGAAAGAAGGAGAGAAAGAAAGGAAGGAAGAAAGAAAGAATGAAAGAAAGGAAAAAAGCAAGGAAGGAAAATGAAAAGAGAAGAAAGAAATAAAGAAAAGAAAAAGAACTAAAAAGGAAAGGAATAATGAAAGTAGGCCTATGATAGAAAGAAAGAAAAACGAAAGAAAGGAGGTAAGAAAGAAAGAGAGAAAGAAAGAAGGGAGAAAGAAAGAAAGAGAGAAAGAAAGAAAGAGAGAAAGAAATTAATACACAAAACTGCTATAATGGAGAGAATGAAGATCTACCAAATGGGCAGGGCGTGACCAAAAGGAAATTAAAGTTTGAATGCAGAAAATTGGACATTAAGTCCGATGCTATCAGGGCCAACAAGGGTGCCGTAATGGCATATAGTATGTATATGAATGGATGAAATAAATTGATTGATTGATTGATTGCATGTTGTTCCTTCAACCAACGCTAGTGATCTGAACCTGAGGTTTGGAGAAGGCCAGTGACTTTAAGATCAGACTGAATATGGGGAATCTCGTTGCAGTGGCGCGTGAGATAATAATGAGATTTATATATTTTCTAAGACATTAGATGTCTTTAATAATTTATTTTATTCAAAAAGAAAAACGTCAAGTGTAAAACGTAAAAAAAAGGGCCAAAGTTTAAAAATCTTTCCTGTGTGGCTTTTCTCCCTTTTTTAAACTTGGCCCCATTTATGAAAGTTTCTAAAGACCCATATGAAGTCATCTTTAGGCTACTTGTTTGTTTTCTTAGTTGTCATTGTTCATTTTGTAGAGTAAATGAATTAATGTTCGTGCGTGATTGAAGTTTTTCCGTAAAGACGTTATAATGTATTTTGATTTAAGCAAACGTAGCAAATACTCACTTTGTTAAATTCTTCATCGTCTTGTGCGATTGTGCGCCTCATGTACAGATGTAGGGCCTATATGCAAGTTGACAGACAGTCAATTTGCTAAGTATATATACTCTACTACTCTCTATGAACACGCAATATAATAAAACATAAACCTTCAAATGATTTTGATAATACATAGCCTATGCTTTTGAACAGTCTTAAACCTAATTGTAGAAATTACTACTATACTGAATGGGACCAACTTTAAAAAAGGGTGAAAAGCCACACAGGAAAGATTTTTTTAAACTTTGGCCCCTTTTTACGTTTTGAAACGTTTTTTGGTAGATATAGTAGACGTACAGGGTTCAAAAGAAATAACCACCCTAAAATTACAAAACATTTCTTTGCATAACTTGACATATATTTTGTTGATTTGAAAAATTCAAAAAGCTGTGAATAGAGGAATCGTTTTTCAACCCTCCCAAAGTTGTTTCATTTGCAAAAACATTTTCCAAAAATGATGCTTTCAGAAAAAGTTGCACTTAACCACATTATGTACAAAACATTCTCGATATTAATGTTAAGGTTGATTTAATTCTTGGTTTTTTCCTTCACCTTTCTTTCTCCGATCCTTCAGGCACCCATGCAATCATCATTCAGTCCAAAAACAGAGATTTGTTGAACTTAATTTCGGCGTAAAATGAGATTTTCTTTGAAGTTTTTAATCATCAGTTGTTTCAAAATGATAAAATCACTAGGAAGGAGAAATGAGCTCTCCACGCAAAAATTTGACCAAAAGGATGAACATTTACCTGTATTGGGTCAGTTGAAGCATCTTGCATTTTGATTTAAAAGGATGGCTTTCTTGGATAAAGGTGTAACACTCATGATGTGGCCACAAGAGATTGGCTGCATGCAGTTAATTGGCTGAATGCGGACTTCCAACCTCCAATCTTTGTTGGCCATTTCTTCTTTGTCATGTACACCTTTATTCAAGAGAGCCATTACTATAGATCTTTGCAACTGTTTCAGTCTACAATTTGCAAGTACAATTTTCATCTCTTCTAGCCAACGAAAGAAATAAGCATTACACGGGAAACCTTATTTCTACTCCTATAGTGATTTTAGCATTTTTGAAACACCAACTGAAAACCCCATTCATGTCAAATTCATGTTAATGAATATTGTTTTATACTGAAAGATGATTGCATGGGTGACTGAGTAATCGGATACATAAAATTTAAGACAAATTAACTAACAATTTACATTGATCACGTTGATATCGAGAACGTTTTTGTACATTACATGTATAGGATGTTGAAAAGTGCAACTTTTTCTGAAAGCATCTTTTTTGGAAAATGTGATAATTTTTGACCAACCAAAAATGATTTTCAAAAAGAAGAAAATTGGGAGGGTAGCAAAAAGATTAATCTATTCGCAGGTTTTTAAATTTTTCAAATCAATCAAATGTATGTCAAGTTATGCAAAGAAATGTTTTGTAATTTTAGGGGGGGGGGGGAGTTATTTCTTTTGAACCCTGTATATCACATTGTTATTGGTCAGTCTAATAATTATATAAACTCACCTGTTATAATAGCCGCTTTCCCATGCAACTTCACCTGAATGTGCTTACAATTTCTGCGGTAGAAACCACCATTTATGAAGTAGTTTGCCCCAAATTTGGCAATCACAAAGAAGCTAACTACACTTACGGCAAGTGTTATAAAAATCCCCATTTTGAAGTCTGGCAGTGACAGTTACGATATGCGCAAAATTATGCAAATAATTATCTGGAAGCTGTGTGCAGTTGCAAAGTTGTACCTAAGTTAATGTTATGTTTTTTTTCGCTTGGTTTTGCTTGATTTAGCTCAGTTCCTGTACATGTATAGCGTAGCGTAGCGCATACCAGTGTCATGGAACTGGATAGGGCACAGTAATGGTTGTGCTATGTCGCAATTCATACAGTTAAAGGCCCAAAGTGATCTAGATGCGAAAGTGTAAAAAAATTGGAATTGTGTATAAATGTCCTAAAAATAAAGGATAAGTCATTGAAATTGTCATTAGGTATTTTTGGTAAAAAATGGTAAAAACCCATGAATACAACATTAATGACAAAGCTGAATCCCCATTCAAATACATATAGCTACATTGTGTCTAGTAGAGAAATTAAAGATTCGCGTAAAATTTTGTCCTTACGGATTTCGGCGTAACCACAGGCAGGATAAATTTGAAATTTGATGGTCTTTACGGATCATAAGCAAATCACTGTATGGGCCTTTAACCCAGACGGCAATGAACGAATACAATAAACCGTAGTAACCTTGACCTTACATTGTTTCTGCACTGAACCATGTTCTGAATGCAGAACCCGGGCAGAATCATACTATAGTCCATACACTATAAGCATGATAAGATGGCACATGACCTTTGGAAAAGTACACGTATCCCCAGGGGAGACAAAGATCAAATGGTATACAAAACTTTGGGAAAATGTGTGGTATTAAATGCTGAAACATCTCGAACATCTCCTTTTCTGGGCTTTTCTGAAACAAAATTATTGACATTTAAGTGAAAAAAGAAATGGGTCATGTGTCATCTTGTACTGAATAGACTATAGAACAGCTGTGGCATTTTGGGCCGGAAACGATGATTTGAGTATAAAATGTATAATATAGAGGTATGCTGGTTATGGTTATTTATGTGACATGGAAATTAATTTGGTCCATGGGCCCTGTAGTTAGAAGACTCAGAATTTGTAACATTGCGTTGTTTAACGGTAAGAACATGTGACATGCAAAATGTTTGCCCCCTGGCCTGTCATAAATCGTTTGTTCCCCCCCTCTCGGACGGCCAAAAAGTCTCACGGCCCTCTTTGCAAAAGTTTTGGGATCCCAATTCGTAAACCTTAAAGTCATAATGTGTGATTTGCATATACCTCACATTATCCCCTTTTAATTTCGAGCCAAACAAATGAGGTAAAACGAAGAAAATTGCGATTTCATTCCAGCGCCTACAATGCGTGTACTAGCTCGCCGATACTGCACGGAGCATCGCCCTTGACGTGTTACACATAAGCTGACATCCGCGGGACATGCACCTTGGTCTGGGGCGGACATTTCAAAAATGAATTTAGAAGAGCAGCAACGACATCGCTTGCATTACATTCCAGATGTTAAATCTACATCATATGCAAAATGTGAGGAAATTCGCACGAGTCCGTTTTATTTTAGGGCCATTTGTCTATAACTTGTCTTTAGGAACAACAATGTGATTTAAAAAAAAACCGGACTCGTGCGAATTTTCTAAAATTTTCAGAGTATGTAGTATGAACATGTAGAAATATAATCAAGTAGTTGCCCTACCTGCTCTTCTCCGAAAAAATAAAAAGTCCTGTACCTCAATGATAATGAAACGTAGGTGAGCAAGTATTCGATTGGTGAACTCTGAATAAAACTGGGTATTTACGGTTTTAATATAAAAACTTAAATTTTACTGTTTTTAAAGCACTTCAGACTTAGTCTTTTACGTGGTATTTTAGCACACCACTGGGCATTCATATAATTATGCATAAAATAGAAATCCGAGTAAATAAGCCCAATCGGCATTGGAAGTTTGCAATGCATTGTGGGACAGTTTTTGCAGTTTTAGGACACTTTGTCCTTTGACCTATCGGGAAAATTGCTGTAATTATTAATAATTTATTTATTATTGTCATAATGTTATCATTAAAAATATTTAAATAATTAATCTATTTAATAATAATGTTTTTTAAGTTTGTTTTTATTCTAGTAACACGTTTTAAATTATATTTTGTACGCACAAAACCCGAATTTTTCTGAATTTTCCAGATAGGTCAAAGGGCAAAGTGTCCTAAAAAATTGATTGAGGGCGTCGCTCTCACACTTTGAAGCAAATCACACATTATGGCTTTGAAAGGAATATACGTGTATATTGCGAGCGCAGCGAGCAGGAAAATAGTAGTTTCCGTACTGTTTTCCAAAGTCTTTAAGAGCGTTTTATTAAAAGGCGCCCGTGAATCCCCCCCGGCTTTCCAAAAATTGCTTGCCCCACCACTTTCGACTAGCCAAACAATTCTTATATCGAAATAATGATACATTAAGGTGCATGCAGAAAGGAAAATATTTACTTATTGTCAAGTCAACAATCTGTTTTTCCATTTAAAATGTTCCAAAATACGGGCATATTTTAAAGATGTCGAATTTGTTCTTCAGTAGTGCTTCATCAGTACCTGAGCATAGGAGTGAATTTGCATATAATACCCATTGTTTAGATTGAAAACTCTATGTGGAAATGATTTCAATCTATATCCTCATCCAACTATATATAAATATAATGTTTTTACTCGAATGTCACTAATTAGTAAAGAAAGTGAAGAGCGATATTTATTTTCAATTTGACAGTTCTCAAGAAGAAACACATCCTTGTGAAAGATAAGATGCTGGGAAATAGTATTAAAGAGACAACTTTGGAGACAACTGTTTTGAAAACAAACTTTTAAAATAATATAAGTCAGTTACCTATCACCTGCTTCTTATACAGGGTGTCCCAAAAGTCTCGATACCTTTTTAAACCTTTGTATCTTTAGAAAGAAATGGTATACAGAAAATTTGAAAACATATTTGGAAAGAAAACACTTGGGCAATTTTTTTGGTACCAAACTTGTCCCCTTTTGTGCCTCCTAGTTAAAAATAATGTTAGATGAATGTACAGGTACATAACGCGTAGTACCATACAGCAGTTATTCTTTTTTTCTGAACATTCACAGATCTTCTTGGGCTTGCTAAGCAGGTCTTACTTTATCATGCACTGATCCTGTCTTCTAGAATTTGTTGACAATGTTTTTTATGCAGCATTTGGATGGTGCTTGAGCATGTCCAGTGAGTTGACAATATTATTTGAACTTCTTTTGAGTAAGTTTAACCGATTTCGTTTTGGCATAAAACCAAAGAATATGAATTCATTGTTGTATATTGTAAGTCATGTTGAAACAACGCCATTTATTATTTATTCATGCATACACAATGTCATCACTGCAAAAACAAACCGCTTAAATGCGCTTGAATGGAATGCCGGGGGGAGAACAATGATTTCAACAGGACGGTGCGACTCCACATACAGCGAAAGTGACTCTCGAGTGGCTTGAAAAACTTTTCCATGAGAAGATCATATCCCTCAAAACTGATCAACCTTGGCCACCTCTAGATTCTCTAGATTTAAGTCCACCTGATTTTTTTTCTGGTACCAAATCCCCCCCGGCTTTCCAAAAATTGCTTGCCCCACCACTTTCGACTAGCCAAACAATTCTTATATCGAAATAATGATACATTAAGGTGCATGCAGAAAGGAAAATATTTACTTATTGTCAAGTCAACAATCTGTTTTTCCATTTAAAATGTTCCAAAATACGGGCATATTTTAAAGATGTCGAATTTGTTCTTCAGTAGTGCTTCATCAGTACCTGAGCATAGGAGTGAATTTGCATATAATACCCATTGTTTAGATTGAAAACTCTATGTGGAAATGATTTCAATCTATATCCTCATCCAACTATATATAAATATAATGTTTTTACTCGAATGTCACTAATTAGTAAAGAAAGTGAAGAGCGATATTTATTTTCAATTTGACAGTTCTCAAGAAGAAACACATCCTTGTGAAAGATAAGATGCTGGGAAATAGTATTAAAGAGACAACTTTGGAGACAACTGTTTTGAAAACAAACTTTTAAAATAATATAAGTCAGTTACCTATCACCTGCTTCTTATACAGGGTGTCCCAAAATTCTCTATACCTTTTTAAACCTTTGTATCTTTAGAAAGAAATGGTACACAGAAACTTTGAACACATATTTGGAAAGAAAACACTTGGGCAATTTTTTGGTACCAAACTTGTCCCCTTTTGTGCCTCCTAGTTAAAAATAATGTTAGATGAATGTACAGGTACATAACGCGTAGTACCATACAGCAGTTATTCTTTTTTTCTGAACATTCACAGATCTTCTTGGGCTTGCTAAGCAGGTCTTACTTTATCATGCACTGATCCTGTCTTCTAGAATTTGTTGACAATGTTTTTTATGCAGCATTTGGATGGTGCTTGAGCATGTCCAGTGAGTTGACAATATTATTTGAACTTCTTTTGAGTAAGTTTAACCGATTTCGTTTTGGCATAAAACCAAAGAATATGAATTCATTGTTGTATATTGTAAGTCATGTTGAAACAACGCCATTTATTATTTATTCATGCATACACAATGTCATCACTGCAAAAACAAACCGCTTAAATGCGCTTGAATGGAATGCCGGGGGGAGAACAATGATTTCAACAGGACGGTGCGACTCCACATACAGCGAAAGTGACTCTCGAGTGGCTTGAAAAACTTTTCCATGAGAAGATCATATCCCTCAAAACTGATCAACCTTGGCCACCTCTAGATTCTCTAGATTTAAGTCCACCTGATTTTTTTTCTGTGGGGTTATCTCAAAGACCGAGTGTATAGCACAGAACCTCGCAGCATACATGACTTGAAGGAAACATAAAGAGTGAGATAAGAAAAATTGACAGAAACACTTGCAGAAGCGTCATTGCAGAACTTCACCGTCAGAGTATGCGAGTGTGCAAATTTAAATGGTGGACATCTGTAGTATATTCTGAAAGGCTAAACTACTTGAGGCAAAACATAAAAAACCCATACTACGGAAGAACAAAGTAAAATAATGTGAAGTTGTTGTGAATATTGTTTCAATTTGACAGTGTTCCTGGTTATTTATTGCTTTGCCATTAACCATTTTGCATATGCGCGACGCTGGTTCGTGCATAATGTCTTCTGACTGAGTATGAAAAAGGGAGTTTCAATGTGACAATTCAGTAATGATCGGGGTATCAACTCAATCAAAACATTATAAAATCCTTGAGATGAGGAAAATTACTTTACCAAGTTACTTTGTTAGATTGTGAGCAATTACAGAAGAGGGTGTTTTTTTGACAATTCGTTTGCATTTAATTAAGTGTTTTTGTTTATCCGCTTGAAAGAACAGTTTTTCAATATGATAAACATTCGCTCGTATCTTCGTATTAAAACATGCAAATATTAGCAAATTTGATACCAAAAAAATTGCCCAAGTGTCTTCTTTCCAAATATGTTTTCAAATTTTCTGTATACTATTTATTTTTTAAAGATACAGTGGTTTAAAAAGGTATCGAGACTTTTGGGACACCCTGTACTTGTTTAATACTTGCTTTAATATCAAGTTCCATTCCCAAAACTTGCTGTATATTAATATGCAATTTTGTCACCAGGTTCGCCGATAAGTATACGGTGACCGCTTATAGGTTCGAATTGACAAACATATCAATTTGTAAGCGCTCTTTTTTAAAAGTCATAGTTCATTGAATTTACAACCGTATGACAAAACAGGCGAAAATAGTTTTTGCAAGATTTGCAATTTAGAGAGAATTGACCATTGCTCATTCTAGTGACTCTAGTATATGGACAATATAAGTGTGCTTTTTCATTTATTGACATAAAATTTGAAAAATATTGTAAGGAACACTTGAGGTTTTGACTTTTAAAACCTACATTTTGGTCAAAAATGTGCTTGGATAGGTAGTTTTTCCACATTCGCCTTGCTATAACATTGAATTGTTGTACTAGTGACTAAAAGTGTTTTTAGGGGGAAGTGTTAGCTTTCGTTTGATATAAAAAAATCTGATTGGATGAAGGGAACACTTGAGGTTTCGACAAAACCAATCAAAGAGGCCCATTTTTAGCTAGAAGCTTCACAGCTCCTACATTGCTATGCACTCAACCGTGTAGTGAATCAAAGACTGTGGTGGAGACATTCGCTGCTTGCTGTTCTCTGCTTGGAAGCTCTTGGGACGAAAATATGTGCCCAGGTATATCGAGGTGGAAACTGTGCGCATGATAGTTTATAAGAGAATCGTTTTTGTATAGAAACCTTTCCATATGCTTAGGCCCATATCATGAACTGATATCCTCGCTAAAATTGCTGAGGGCTTCATCTCAAAATTGATTCTTGAGGATATTTCTGTCAATATTGACATTAACCAGTTTGGTAACATCAGTGGCATCTCTACTTCTCATTAACTGATTTATCTTATTCATACTATGTTCCTTGGTTCTGATTCACCTCAAAATATAGGCACTGTGGTCCTCACTGACTTCTCAAAGGTCTTTGACCTTGTTAATCATAATATTGCGATCGACAAGTTGTTGGCCTTGGGTGTCGGGGAGGATGGGGCTATAGTGCCTTAGGTCATCAATTTTCTCAGTGACCGTCGTCAATGTGTCAGATATAATAAAACATTGTCCGATTATGCTCAGCTTCATGCAGGTGTTCCTCATGGCACCAAAATTGGTCCTATCACCTTCCAGGGAGTCATCAATGATGCGGCTCAGGGCTGCTGATCTCATTACTAGAAATGTGTTGATGATCTTACCTTTGCGGAGAAACGCAACTATAATGAGGGCAGCCGTCTAAAGGTTGTCCTGGATTGGTTCTTCAGAAACCAACTTAAATTAAATCCTGGTAAATGCCAAGCTATCCACATCTGTTATATGAGAAATTCACCTCCACGCACTGTCCATAATATTGGTAACACTTCTCTGAAGTACTTGGTATTTACATCCAGGTTGATCTCAAATGAGATACTCAAGTTAATCATATTTGCCAAAATGCCAATAAAAGATTTTTTATTCTTAGTAAGTTAAAACGTTTAGGTTACAACACCGTTTAATTGATCACCATTTATTCTTGTTATGTTCACCCTCTCCTGGAATATGCCGATGTTATGGCATTCTTCTACAAACATGCTCTCAGTACTTGCATCTTGGAACCCCTTTCCACTGGGAGGGAAAGTCCTTGCCTTACATTTGCTCAGTCGCTTCCTTCTTGTGAATCATGTGTGTCCATGGTAGGAGTCTCAGGAATGATGATGAATTTACGAGGCTGACAATGCCCACAGAAAGATTCGCCAACCGGCCCGGTACCCTACTATATCCATCTTCTCAATAAGTAGGTTGACTCACCTCTGCTTTAGTCCAGTTTCTTCTCAGACACCTACAAAAGTTCTTTTTTTTGTTTTTTTGTTTTTTACTCACATTTTGACAGTTCTCATCTTGGTCTGTTTTTGCATAATATTGTATTTATGTATATTTATATTGTATTTTTGTATTATCATGATTATGGTACACAAATCAGCCTTTGGCTGCGATGTATTTGCTAATAAAACCTAAACCTAAACCAGAAGAATAGAGAATATGTTGGTGTGAAATCACTGATAATAAAGAACAGAGAGCGTAGCCTGCAGTCGAACGAGTTGCTCTAAATGTTATTCTTCAAGACCAATCGCTTGACAGCTGACTTCCCATAATTTCTTTGCCAGTCCCGCTGCTGCGTGCAAAACCACATACCTTTGCAAAATATGAAATTTTGCATATGCAAAATTACATACTTTCCAAAAGTATGTAGTTTTGCATATGCAAACTACCTACTTCGGCAAAATATGTAGTTTTGCATATGCAAAATATCATACTTTACGGTCACTATGAAAAAATACAAGTTTTGCTGGGAAACCCCGTGCAGTTCGTGTTTGTGAATAAGGGCGCATGTCACAATGATTGGTAACTTATATTTTAAAAGGCAACATATAGCGGACTGTGTATGTAACAAATGAATTAGCAATATCTGTATCTGTCTCCACAATCCTAGTATTAGGCTACATATAAATTATTCTTTGAAAGTAGAGAATATTAGAACAGTGACCGTAGGGATGGATCCATTCTGCCCCTCATCAAGCGGCCGATACCGAACAAGACATAGGGCCTACACGGCCTTGACCTGCGGTTGTTTAAATTCTGAGGTCAGGTAGAAGATAAATAACTGACTGTGACCTTCAGCTTCTCCGTGTTTGGTCAGACCTACCGTATAGGCGTAGGCTGCATGGGGTGTATCCTGCATAAATTAGTGTTCTTGTTCAAACCTGAGACTAGTATACCTCATGTTCAAACACATGTTTCACACTTACGTGTACGCTGCATGACTGTATGTTTCTGTTTTCAGGGATGATTATCCCAAAGTATTCTACTTTGATTATCCTAATGTCTAATAAATGATGAGGGACATTAATTTGGTGGTATGCACCCTTACAACACACATCGTGCGGTGTTTCTTTATGCAAAATAAAAGTTATGCAAAACATCATACTTTGTTAGTATGTAGATATGAATGCTATACCGCATCACGAGCAACTTTCGTCTCTTGAGTCAAGCAACAGTTATCGAAATATCCCCCTGATAACTCGGTAAGAGATTCCTCGAGAGCACAGTAAATAGTTGTCTGAGCCCCGGCCTCTTCATCGATTCCAATAAATAACAAACCAAATCTGCAAACAGAACATGAACATGGTTTATGTTTTCTTTCTATTCTCAGTTACAATTAATTGAGTGTGGAACTAGGCCTCATGATCTTTGTTTTTTCATTAATCACCGTATTAACAAGAGCACAAAAACAAACAAACAAAACCCCCAAAAACAACCCCCCTCATAAAAAACAAAACAAAAACAAAACACAAAAAAAACAAAAAAGGTGTAGAATTGCAGATTCATACGTAGTATTAATAAAATGAAAGTATTTTAAATTACACTTCAACACTACTTGTTTATTTTCGCCTACCGGGAGCGCTTTTGAGGAACTTCCTCGTCATTAGCCGATGTTGTTAGCTCTGATTTATTTCTTGGAAACGGCTAGAGAGCAACCTATTATCAATTGACATCACACTTGATGACGTCACCGAAGTCGGAAAGGTTCTGCCCCTAGTGCCGCTGGGTTTGTTCCAATTCTTAACAAAAAGAAACAAAAGACTTTCCCAGGAGGGTCCTGGAAGCCATCCAGATCAAGAAGCATGAACCTTCACCGAACCGAGACACAGAATTGGAACTAGATCCTGTTTGGGACAACCTGATCAAACCCAACGGCACCAGGGGTAGGACTTTTTCGACTTCGGTGACGTTATCAAGAGTGATGTCACCTGATCAGGTTGGTCTCTAGCCGCTTCCAAGAAATACATTAGAGCTAACAACATCGGCTGATGACGAAGAAGTTCCTGGTAAGCGAAAATACACAAGTAGTGTTGAAGTTTAATTTAAATTACTTTAAGGGGTTACTACACCCCTGACCAATTTTGTGCATATTTTTGCATTTTTCTCAAAATGATAGCACATTGGTGACAAGTAAGATATGTATATTATAGGGGCAAGGACTGCAACTACTGCACTGAAAATTCAGCAACTCAAGGCAAGTAGTTATTGATTTATTGATCCAATATTGGTTTTCCCTCATTTTTGACTGTAACTCCACAACTGTAGTATGTGTTGAAATAAAATTTCCAGTGCAGTAATTGTAGTCCTTGCCCCTATAATATACATATCTTACTTGTCACCAATGCACTATAATTTTTGAGAAAAATGCAAAAATAGGCACAAAAATGGGCAGGGGAGTAGTACCCCCTTAAAAACAACACCAATTGTTACAACAGGGTACTGCTGGTTAGCTTTGCCCAAGGTTCAAACACCAACAGTCTATCAATTTTTGGGTGAAATGTAACCAAATTTGATTAAAATTTGCCAAACATTTTGTTAAAGGAGTATTCCATGATCCTAGCATCCTCTTTTTTGACATTTTTCAGCAAAAAAAAAAAAAAAAAGCTTATTCCTAAAATTTCAGTTGATTCTTCATCCAGACAATGTACCAGACCAGGACGTAATTCAAATTTCAAGATATTTTTGCTAAAGGAATTACCTAATCAGCAAGAAATATTTTGTACATAAACATTATGTAGCCAGATGTTTCCAGTAGTATAAAAGTGGGCGGGGGACGATGCTGTGGATCACGAAATGCCCTTTTAAGTGAAAGCAAATGTTGGTTTGAATATTTGCCCAAATATTTCCAGTGTACACAGAGTTTTATACTCACTTATACATTAGCATAAGAAGAAAAACACCAATATTTGATGGTCCTGTAAATTCAAAAGTTCTGTTAACCATATTGCTATTGACAGCTCCTGGATGCAATGTGAAAGCAGATACTCTGGTTCCTTCAAGCCTCCGAGCCAGCTCTTTGGTGAACAAAATATTGGCGACTTTACTCCTTTCGTATTCACGTAATCCGGGATATATTCTTCCCTGACTGTCTTTCTTAACAAATTGCATTTCCGAATATTTAATTGTTGTATGGGCGATGGAAGAGACATTTATGATTCTGCTTGGGGAAGATTTCTTGAGAAGATCCAGTAGTAGTAGGGTTAGAAGGAAAGGTCCAAAATGATTGGTGGCGAAGACCATGTTGTAGCCTTCTGCTGTACGATAACCCTTTGGTGCATGAAGAATACCTGTATTAAAATAAATATATTTGCATGCATGTAGCCGGCTTTTGGCAAGAAAAGTATAGGGTCAAATGTCAAACTTTCGTAAATTGTGTTAAAAACCACACCAATGTATCCTCTAGTCATAAGGATTCAGAAAAGGTAATGCATCGAAATAGGTCAAGGTCAAAGGTCACAATGATTCTGGACCCATTTTGCTGTGTTAACTTTTTTGAAGTGTTAGGCCAATATCAAAACAAACTTTGTGACGAGCCAATAGCTTTAGTAACACTTTAATCATGTTAATGGAAAACTCTTATTTGGCGGCCATTTGAACGGCATCTTAAATTATAGGCTACTTGATCTGATTTCCCTACCCAAACTTTTTGTGCATGTTTTCACACATCTAACATGAAAATGCAAAGTAAATTTCTGGAAGAATCATGTTCCCGCCCCCCCCTTAGAACTTGTACTATTTTGAACTGAACCATTTAGTTAAGATCATCGCACGAGACCGAGTTAACCAGGAGAATGGAACTGTACAGGTTTAAATATAGGGAGGTCACAGTTCGAGAAGAGATGATATACCACCACGGCCATTTGCGAAAGCAAAAAGCTACCCCGTGTACCATAGTCTAGCTATTCAGGAAGATTATTAATTATGCCTCGTCTGTTGCTTGTTATCACCGATTTACTATAGAATAGTTCTAATACCATGTTTACTTTTTAAATATTTTATCATGTTGACACCCAGCAAACACAAAAATGTTATTAAAACGTTTATTCAAAACGTTTTAATAAAATGTTATATAAAGATTATGAATACGGTTTTGAAACGCTACTGTAAAATATGTTGGTCAAACATTTTTGCAAATGTTTATTAACAAAGGCAAGGGACTGGTAAATCGATATGCTTGAGCGAACTGCATACAACCACTAAACAATAACCTTATTGTGATGTGGCGGGAGTATTAAAATACTGCCAGGCAAAAAGCATACTGCCAGGCAAAAACTAATATTGTGATGATCAGTGATGATGCGTGCGCATACTGCCAGGCAATGACGTCACAAGTCAATCCATCTATAGATAACATCGTACGTATTGCACGTTTTATCGCATATTGTCCAATCATTATACTTCCGATAACGTAAATACATAAAATGATTAACTGCAGGTCCAAACTTTTTCACCACCTACCTGCATTGTTAATCAAATAATCCAATCTTGGCTCTTCTTTTAAGAATTCTTCAGCAAATCTCCTCACTGATCCTTGGTCAGACAAATCCAGATGTCTGTAGACTACATGGGAACTTCCAGATCGTCTTTGAATCTCTTTCACAGCTTCCTCTGCTTTCACAGGATTACGACAAGCTATGATGACTCGTGCACCACGGCGAGCCAGGTCAATGGCAGTCTCTTTCCCTATTCCAGAGTTGCCGCCTGAAATGAGACAATAATCAAATTCTAATTTTTTAAAATTGTCCTTGCAGCTGCAGAGACTAAGTGCACAATTGGATTCGACAGATCTAGTGGATATCACATTGTTGTTCTTCTCCTTATAAGTGCCTACCTCATATGTATGAGTATTATCGCACTGCGTACAGACAAGCTGTACTTATTTTTTTACTCTGGAACCTAGAGTAGATGAGTGTATTTTTGAAGTACAGTCAACAGTACCGGGATGATCCCCCTGTTCTTTTCGAATAGCCTGTGATGTTCTTTAACGTACACACTACATTAATGTGAGAAAATATGCATGTACACGGGACCGACAGCTTAAAGTGCCCTCCGAAGCACTAAGCAAGTAGAGTGAAGTGCCTTGCTCAAGGACACAAAGAGCCAGCCGAGCGCAGGCGGACCTGGGATTCGAACCCTTGACCCTTGGATTCACAGTCCAACGCCTTAACCGCTAGGCCACGCTCCCCTCTATGTTATTGGTCAGTCTATTATAAATAATTATATAAACTTACCCGTTATAATGGCCGCTTTCCCATGCAACTTCACCAGAATGTGCTTACAATTTCTGCGGTAGAAACCACCATTTATGAAGTAGTCTCCCGCAAATTTGGCAATCACAAGGAAGCTAATTACACTTACGACAAGTGTTATAAAAATCCCCATTTTGAAGTCTGACAGTGACAGTTACGGTATCCCTTACGAAAATGGCACGCAGTTTTTGAACGCATGCAGCATGCAAGCAGCACGCGTGCCGCACCGCATGCAGCACGCGTGCAGTTGGTAGCGTGCGGATGCGTATATTTGGAACAAGGCACGCATGCAGGAAAGCGTGCAGATGCTTGCTGCATGCGTGCAGGTCATGAGCGTGTGCAGTTTGCATGCAGCATGCAAATCCATGAGCGTGCACTGCATGCGTGCAGCACGTACTGGCCATATATATGCGAGACAAAATCATGAAAAAAAAAAATCAAAAATAATGGTTAACAGTGTATACTGTCCTTACAATTAGTCTTACATAACCTGGCTATCCATTTCACAATGAACCAAAATTGCCTAGCTTAATTTTATACAAGTCACTTATCTAACTTAACCTACCTGATTTTGAACCTGGGACCTTCTGCATGGGAGTCTGATGCTTTACCATTTGAGCTATTGGGGTATACACATTTGATTAAGTGTTTTAAGTTAATATAAGCAATATTTTGATGACTAAACCGGCCAAAGTGCATCATTTTATGAATATTGATCAAATTTACTGTGAATATTGATAACATTCACTATAAAAATGTTGAATTTTGTTTTGATTTTTTGCAGTGCCAATTAACTGTTGATTCATGAATGGCATACCAACATCGGCCCAATGTTGCAATGCCAACTATCGAAAAAAGAAATGGCATTCCAACATTGGGCCAATGATGCAATGCCTACTATTGAAACAGGAATGGAATTCCAACATTGGCCCAATGTTGCAATATCAACTTTCGAAACAGGAATGACATTCCAACATCGGCCTAATGTTGCAATGCCAACTATCGAAACAGGAATGGCATTCCAACATTGGGCCAGTGTTTCAATGCCAACTATCAAAACAGGAATGGCATTCCAACATTGGCCCAAAGTTGAAATGCCAACTATCGAAACAAGAATTTGCTTGCCCTCCCTCTAGACCTGCCAAAAATGCTTGCCCCTCCCTGTTGGCCTGCCAAAATTGCTTGCCCCCCCCCCTCCCTCTTGGTCTGCCAAAAAATCTTAGAAAATTTTGGTCCGAAGGCTAACTTATTTATTCATTGTAAACATTTAAATATTTTCACTTCTAGATCATTGCCAAATTGTGACTTGATGTCAGTTGTGTAAAGGTGAATTAGGCATTGAAAATCCTGCATGCATGCAGCATTTTACCTTCACTGCTTCTGGAAACCCTGTATGCGTGCAGCATTCTAACTTTGTGATCTGGAAATCCTGAAAAAGTGAAGGATAAGTCATTAAAATGGTAAAACACCATGAAAAAATACTATTAACAAAGCTGAATCCCCATTCAAATACATGTAGCTATATGGCCAAAAATAAGAAGATTGTTTGCTTGTCCTCCACCGACCGTATTTTATCGCCCGACTGAAAAACTTTTACCGACCGACCGACCCATGTTTGTAACTGTGTGTTTTTTTATATGTTTTTTAGTACTGCTTTTCAACAAAACCACAATGATAACAAACTCAAAAATTAAATAAGATGAATAAACGAATAAAATATTAAAAACAGTTTTCACCAATGGTTCTATATAGAACATCGCAAAAAATCGCTAAAACTCTCTCTCTCTCTCTCCAGGTAAAGCTTCGCTACAGCAAGTACTGGTTCAGCCCGTCGGACTGAGTAAGAGATAGTGGTTTCGATAAAAGAAAAATACTTGATGCAACATGCTATTTAAAAAAAATTCCAGACCGACTGATCCAACTCTGAAAAAGTTTTGTCTTTTATAGCTTTTGATATACGGATTTCGGCGTAACCACTAGCAGGATAAGTTTATGACACATTTATGACACTAACAAAGGTGCCCAAATTTGAAATTTGATGATTTTTACGGACCATGAGCAAATCACTGAATGGGCCTTTAACCCAGACGGCATTAAACGAATACAATAAACCGTAGTAACCTTGACCTCAACGTTACATTGTTTCTGTACTGAACCATGTTCTGAATGCAGAACCCCCGGGCAGAATCATACTATAGTCCATACACTATAAGATGGCACATGACTTTTGGAAAAGTATACGTGTCCCAAGGGGAGACAAAGATTAAATAGTATACAAAACTTTTGGAAAATGTGTGGTATTGAATGCTGCAACATCTTGAACATGTCCTTTTCTGGGCTTTTCTGAAACAAAATTATTGACATTTAAGTGAAAAAAGAAATGAGTCATTTGCAAGATTTGCAATTTAAAGAGAATTGACTATTGCTCTAGTGACTCTAGTATATGGACAATATAAGTGTGCTTTTTCATTTAATGACATAAAATTTGAAAAATATTGTAAGGAACACTTGAGGTTTTGACTTTTAAAACCTACATTTTGGTCAAAAAATGTGCTTGGATAGGTAGTTTTTCCACATTCGCTTTGCTATAACATTGAATTGTGTTATCTGTTGACCTAGTGACTAAAAGTGTTTTTAGGGGAAGTGTTAGCTTTCGTTTGATATAAAAAATCTGATTGGATGAAGGGAACACTTGAGGTTTCGACAAAACCAATCAAAGAGGCCCATTTTTTAGCTAGAAGCTTCACAGCTCCTACATTGCTATGCATTCAACCGTGTAGTGTAATCAAAGACTGTGGTGGAGACATTCGCTGCTTGTTGTTCTCTGCTTGGAAGCTCTTGGGACAAAAATGTGTGCCCAGGTGTATCGAGGTGGAAACTGTGCGCATGATAGTTTATAAGAGAATCGTTTTTTGTATAGAAACATTTCCATATGCTTAGGCCCATATCATGAACTGATATCTTCGCTAAAATTGTTGAGGGCTTCATCTCAAAATTGATTCTTGAGGATATTTCTGTCAATATTGACATTAACTAGTTTGGTAACATCAGTGGCATCTCTACTTCTCATTAACTGATTTATTTTATTCATACTATGTTCCTTGGTTCTGATTCACCTCAAAATATAGGCACTGTGGTCCTCACAGACTTCTCAAATGTCTTTGACCTTGTTAATCATAATATTGCGATCGACAAGTTGTTGGCCTTGGGTGTCGGGGGGATGTGGCTAGAGTGCCTTGGGTCATCAAATTTCTCAGTGACCGTCGTCAATGTGTCAGATATAATAAAACATTGTCCGATTATGCTCAGCTTCATGCAGGTGTTCCTCAGGGCACCAAAATTGGTCCTATCACCTTCCACGCAGTCATCAATGATGCGGCTCAGGGCTGCTGCTCTCATTACTAGAAATGTGTTGATGATCTTACCTTTGTGGAGAAACGCAACTATAATGAGGGCAGCTGTCTACACGTTGTCCTGGATTGGTCCTTGAGAAACCAACTTAAATTAAATCCTGATAAATGCCCAGCTATTCACATCTGTTACATGCAAAATTCACCTCCACGCACTGTCCATAATATTGGTAACACTTCTCTGACGTATGTTCATCAGGCCAAAGTTCATGGTATTTACATCCAGGTTGATCTCAAATGGAATACTCAAGTTAATCATATTTGCCAAAATGCCAATAAAAGATTTTTTATTTTTAGTAAGTTAAAACGTCTTGGTTACAACACCGTTTAATTGATTACCATTTATTCTTGTTATGTTCACCCTCTCCTGGAATATGCCGATGTTATGGCATTCTTATACAAACATGCTCTCAGTACTTGCATCTTGGAACCCCATTCCACTGGGAGGGAAAGTCATTGCCTTACATTTGCTCAGTCGCTTCCTTCTTGTGAATCATGTGTGTCTATGGTAGGAGTCTCAGGAATGATGATGAATTTACGAGGCTGACAATGCCCACAGAAAGATTCGCCAACCGGCCCGGTACCCTACTATATCCATCTTCTCAATAAGTAGGTTGACTCGCCTCTGCTTTAGTCCAGTTTTTTCTCAGACTCCTAAGTGTTTTTTTTTTGTTTGTTTTGTTTTGTTGTTTTTTTAGCTCACATTTTGACATTTCTCATCTTGGTCTGTTTTTGCATAATATTGTATTTATGTATATTTATATTGTATTTTTGTATTATGGTACACAATTCAGCCTTTGGCTGCGATGTATTCGCTAATAAAACCTAAACCTAAACCAGAAGAATAGACACTATGTTGGTGTGAAATCACTGATAATTAAGCACAGAGAACGCAGTTTGCAGTCGAACGAGTTGCTCGAAATGTTATTCATCAAGACCAGTCGCTTGACAGCTGACTTCCCATAATTTCGTTGCCAGTCCCGCATCACGAGCAACTTTCGTCTCTTCAGTCAAGCGACAGTTGTCGAAATATTCTCCCGATAACTCAGTAAGAGATTCCTCGAGAGCACAGTAAATAGTTGTCTGAGCCCCAGCTTCTTCATCGATTCCAATAAATAACAAGCCAAATCTGCAAACAGAACATGAACATGGTTTATGGTTTTTTTTCAATTCTCAGTTACAATTGGTTTTGCAAAGAACCTCATGATTTTTGTTTTTTCATTCATCACCATATTTACAAGAGCAAAAAAACCCAAAACCCAAAAAACAAAACAAAAACAAAACAAAAACAAACAAAACAAACCCCCCCAAAACCAAAAACACACACACACAAAAACGCCAACAACAACAATAATATAGAATTGCAGATTCATACGTAGTAGTAATAAAATGAAAGTATTTTAAATGAAACCTCAACACTACTTGTTTATTTTCGCCTACCGGGAGCACTTTTGAGGAACTTCTTTGTCATTAGCCGATGTTGTTAGCTCTGATGTATTTCTTGGAAACGGAGAGAGCAACCTAATCAGTTAACATCACACTTGATGACGTGACCGAAGTCGGAAAGGTTCTGCCCCTGGTGCCGCTGGGTTTGTTCCAATTCTTAAAAAAAAAGAAACAAAAGACTTTCCCAGGAGGGTCCTGGAAGCCATCCAGATCAAGAAGCAAGAACCTTCACCGAACCGAGACATAGAATTGGATCCTGTGTGGGACAACCTGATCAAACCCAACGGCACCAGGGGTCTCTAGCCGCTTCCAAGAAATACATTAGAGCTAACAACATCAGGTGATGACGAAGAAGTTCCTGGTAAGCGAAAATACACAAGTAGTGTTGAAGTTTAATTTAAATTACCTAAAAAACACACCAATTGTTACAACAGTTGCCAAACATTTTGTTAAAGGAGTGTTCCATGATCCTAGCATCCTCTTTTTTTGACATTTTTCAGCAGACATCCACAAAAAAGCTTATTCCTAAAATTTCAGTTGATTCTTCATCCAGACAATGTACCAGACCAGAACGTAATTCAAGATATTTTTGCTAAAGGAATTACCTAATCAGCAAGAAATATTTTGTACATAACCATTATGTAGCCAGAAGTTTCCAGTAGTATAAAAGTGGGCGGGGGGATGATGCTGTGGATCACGAAATGCCCTTTTAAGTGAAAGCAAATGTTGGTTTTAATATTTGCCCAAATACGTCCAGTGTACACAGAGTTTTATACTCACTTATACATTAGCATAAGAAGAAAAACACCAATATTTGATGGTCCTGTAAATTCAAAAGTGCTGTTAACCATATTGCTATTGACAGCTCCTGGATGCAATGTGAAAGCAGATACTCCGGTTCCTTCAAGCCTCCGAGCCAGCTCTTTGGTGAACAAAATATTGGCGACTTTACTCCTTTCGTATTCACGTAATCCGGGATATATTCTTCCCTGACTATCTTTCTTCTCGAAGTACATATCCCCAGGTTTGACCGTGGTATGAGCAATGGAGGAGACGTTGATGATTCTGCTTGGTGAAGATTTCTTGAGAAGATCCAGTAGTAGTAGAGTTAGA
Organism: Amphiura filiformis; assembly: GCF_039555335.1. Classification (NCBI taxonomy): domain Eukaryota; kingdom Metazoa; phylum Echinodermata; class Ophiuroidea; order Amphilepidida; family Amphiuridae; genus Amphiura; species Amphiura filiformis. Next base: position 61,500,096 of record NC_092642.1, read on the forward strand.
AGGAAAGGTCCAAAATGATTGGTGGCGAAGACCATGTTATAGCCTTCTGCTGTACGACGACCCTTTGGTGCATGAAGAACACCTGTATTAAAATAAATATAATTGCATGCATGTAGCCGGCTTTTGGCAAGAAAAGATCATCGAACTTTGTATAGGGTCAAATGTCAAACTTTCGTAAATTGTGTTAAAAACCACACCAATCCTCTAGTCATAAGGATTCAGAAAAGGTAATGCATCGAAATAGGTCAAGGTCAAAGGTCACAATGATTCTTGACCCATTTTGCTGTGTTACCAAGATTGTGCAAACCTATCTTTATTTGAAGTGTTAGGCCAATATTAAAACGAACATTGTGACGAGCCAATAGCTTTAGTAACACGTTAATCATGTTAATGGAAAACTCTTATTTGGCGGCTATTTGAATGGCATCTTAAAGTATAGGCTACTTGATCTGAATTCCCTACCCAAACATTTTGTGAATGTTTTCACACATATAACATGAAAATGCAAAGTAAATTTCTGGAAGAATCATGTTCACGACCCCCCTTAGAACTTGTACTATTTTGAACTGGACCAGTATTGTGTTCATGCGTTTAGATCATTGACCATTTCTTGCATTTAGTTAAGGGCTGGGTATGAACGTTTGGACAGTATTTATTTTGGGACATCAGAGCACATCAGACATATCGAATTGCATTCTGAATACGAAGAATGTCATTCTGATATCAAATAATTTTGATTTTTGAAATTCGCAATTTAATACACATTTTATGGCAAATCCTTAAAAATTGATATTTTTCATATTTAACAGTACTTGAAGTAAACTTTATAAATCTGATGATTTATGCTTAAAGTGTATGTAGGTAGGATGAAAAGCCGACGATCAATTGAAAATTTTGACCTTTCGTATTGAAGATATGGATTTTTCCCCAAAACACCAAAAAAATTAGGTCTTTTTGGGAAAAAATCCATATCTTCAATATGAAAGGTCAAAAAATTTTCAATTGACCGTCGGCTTTTCCTCCCTGCTACATACACTTTAAGAATATATCATTAGATTTATATAATTTACTTCGAGGACTGATATATATCAAAAATTTGAAATATATCAAATTTTTATAATTTGTGACTGGACGCGGCGAATCAGCCGTAAAGTCGGCCCGGTCAATTTTTTTTATTTCGTGTTTAGAAAATATATACCATAAGCTTTAAAATGGTATATCATTTGACTTCAAACGATTTCCAAAAGCGGGGTTATGATTTGTTGAACTCTGTTCCTTCGACAAAATTGTATTTTTTATCGGTTCTACGTGTGTCTCTTTTTCTACGTTTCTGGTAATAAATATCCAACAGTCATAATTGGCGGTCATTTCAAATCATCCCCAAGTTAACGAGGTTCAGAAATATCCTCTCATTGTTCATTGTTGATTATACATACCTAGACAAAATACAATGCTTTGTTATCTACCACTTGAACAGGATTTAGCCAAAGCAAACAAAGACAAGAACTAGTCTATAGAAATAGGTAGAAGCTTATTATCCTCTTCAGCAGTAGAATTATTGATTGATTTAAACTGCGTTTGATAAGATACTTGTCGCAACGAATTGATACACCTATGAATACGACCTTCACATACATTTTACACTTTAACTCAGAATACAATTTGCCGTAAAATTTGTCATAAAATGTGTATTATATTGTGATTTTCAAAAAATGAAAATTATTTGATATCAGAATGACATGCTTCGTATTCAGAATGCAATTCGATAGGTCTGAGGTGCTCTCATGTCCCACAAAAATACTGTCGAAACGCAATAAACGCTCATTTTAGATCCCTTAAGATCATCGCACGAGACCGAGTTAACAAGGAGGATGGAACTGCACAAGTTTAAATGTAGGGACCCAGGTCACAGTTCGAGAAGAGATGATATACCACCACGGCCATTTGCGGAAGTAAAAAGCTACCCCTCTGACCTGTGCCATAGTCTAGCTATTCAGGAAGATGATTAATATTCTGCATATTATGCCTCGCATGTTGCTTGTTAATATCACCGATTTACTATAGAATAGTTCTAATACAATGTTTACTTTTTAAATATTTTATCAGGTTGATACCCAGCAAACACAACAATGTTATTAAAACGTTTATTCAAAACGTTTTAACAAAATGTCGAGTTATATCATGAATACGTTTTTGAAACGCTACTGTAAAATATTTTGGTCAAACATTTTTGCAAATGTTTATTAACAAAGGCAATGGAGTGGTAAAATATCTGTAAGGGGCTCAGTGACAACAAATCTCATGACCGGGGACATTTTGCAGGGGTTAGGTCAAAGGTCATGCAGAGGTCAAATCTTAGAAATGTATTTTCTGGACATCTGTAATGGATACGGGCTCAAACTCGGTGCCAACAAACTTGATGACCAGGGGAACATTTTTGGAACATTTTGCAGGGGTCAGATACCTCCACAACACGAACACGCTCCAGATAGGTTTGTGGTCTATGACCACCACTTGCCACTATTTAAACTTCTGATAACGTAACTACATAAAATGATTAACTGCAGTTTTTCAGCACCTACCTGCATTGTTAATCAAATAATCCAATTTTGGCTCTTCTTTTAGGAATTCTTCAGCAAATCTTCTCACCGATCCTTGGTCAGACAAATCCAGATGTCTGTAGACTACATTGGAACTTCCAGATCGTCTTTGAATCTCTTTCACAGCTTCCTCTGCTTTCACGGGATTACGGCAAGCTATGATGACTCGGGCACCACGGCGAGCCAGGTCGATGGCAGTCTCTTTCCCTATTCCAGTGTTACCGCCTGAAATGAGACAATAATCAAATTCTATATTTTTAAATTTTCCTTGCAGCTGCAGAGACTATAAGTACACAACTGTTTTCAACAGATTTAGTGTATATCACATTGTTATTGGTCAGTTTAATAATTATATAAACTTACCGGTTATAATGGCCGTTTTCCCATGCAACTTCACCAGCATGTGCTTACAATTTCTGCGGTAGAAACCACCATTTACGTAGTAGCCTACCTCAAATTTGGCAATCACAAAGAAGCTAATTACGCTTACGACAACATAAAGTGTCATAAAAACCCCCATTTTGAAGTCTGACAGTGACAGTTACGATGTGCGCATAATTTTGCAAATAATTATCTGGAAGCTGTGTGCAGCAGCAAAGTTGGTTGTACCTAATGTTGATGTTACATACAGAAAATATTTTTTCGTTTGAGAAGTTAAAATGATTTAGCTCAGTTCGTGTATAATGTAGCCCAGGGCATACCGTGCCAGTGTAGAACTGGAGATATAGCAAAGTAATGGTTGTGCTATGGTGCATACAGTTAAAGGCCCATTCAGTGATCCCAGCGAAAGTCATGTAATTGAAATTGTGTATAAATTGCCTAAAAGTGAAGGATAAGTCAATAAAAAGTCATTAAAAATTAATTGTCATTAGGTATTTTTGAAATGAAAAAAATTGCAAAAAACAACGAAGACATCAGTATTGACAAAGTTGAAGCCCCATTCAAATACATGTAGCTAGCTAATGTCTCCACTTAAAGTAGAGAAATGACAGATTCGCGTAAAATGTTTGATTTTGTCTTTAATATACGGCTTTCGCGTAACCACTTGCAGGATAAGTTAGCACATCTATGACACTAACAAAGGTGCCCAAATTTGAAATTTGATGATTTTTACGGATCATGAGCAATGGGCCTTTAACCCAGACGGTATTAAACGAATACAATAAACCGTAGTAACCTTGACCTTACATTGTTTCTATACTGAACCATGTTCTGAATGCAGAACCCCCGGGCAGAATCATACTATAGTCCATATACTATAAGATAGCACATGACCTTTGGAAAAGTACACGTGTCCACAGGAGAGACAAAGATCAATTGGTATACAAAACTTGTGTGGTATTAAATGCTGAAACATCTTGAATATGTCCTTTTATGGGCTTTTCTGAAACAAAATTATTGACATTTAAGTGAAAAAGGAAATGGGGCATGTGCCATCTTATACTGAATAGACTATAGAGCAGTTGGGCCGGAAATGGCAGATTGTGGATGATTTGAGTATAAAATGTATAATATAGAGGGTATGCGGGTTGTGGTTATTTACGTAACATGGAAATTATTTAATTTCAGCCATGGACCCTGTAGTTAGAAGACGGGAACCTACTCTCTAAATTCCAGGGACTTATTAAAATGACAAAACTAACTATTACCTGTGAGAAGTTTGATAGTAATCCTTGATATTGCTGAATAGAATAAAATATACTGATAAAATACTGATATTTATTCAATGTACAATGCTATTCAAATAGACTTTCCATATAAACTAGGAATATATGAAATGGCTATCAATCGATCAATCAATCAAGTTTTCAAGTTTATCAACAATCAATAATAAACCGATGAATCATGGAATATTACGAATTACTTACTAATCTACCAAATAATAAGTCAGTAAATAAACAAATACATAAATAGGCATAAATATATAAATGCATAAGGCAGAATGCAGTTAGTATTTTAGTTACAAAATTCAAACATTCTATTAATAATTTTCTGTTATACATACAAAGGGGCTGTGCTTTTAATATCCGCGCCTAATCAATAATGGGTCTTTCACTTCATCAGTCACCATAGGCTATTTAATAAAAGGCGCTAAATTTAATGCCCACGTGACCCATGGGACTAAAAGAATTAAATTTTGATTTTTTTTACCCACGAAAACAGTTCTCGACGGATACTCTTACAATAATACTACAAAATTGCAAAAGAAATTTGCTAGTAAGGGAGTGTTGAGAAATACTCTGGTGGGGGGAGGGGGCTGGAAAATATGTAGGGGGGTCATAAAATTTTAGGAGCTCTGAATAGGGGGGGTTAAAAAGTTTTGGGTGTATGAAAAGGGGGGGTTAAAAAGTTTTTCGGCACGTAGGGGGGGGGGGGGGGGGGGGAAAAAAATTTCCCAAATGTTCAATTATTAAACCAGAACAAAAGTACATTTGCTCCAGTGTTAAAAATTGTCTTGTTTTAACTTAATTTTGAGGTTTGTGTCAGTTCTTTCTGGTCAGCTCTTTAAAACTGCAATATCTTTGCTCTTCTTTAGTATTAACAATTTTTACAATGTTTCATGTAGTACAGATTATTAATTTATTATCACTGATATACAACTTAATCATGTTGCATTACAATTATAGGCGGAGGAAGCTTGGAGATCCGGGGTAGGCCTACACATCCCCCACTAATTTATTCCATGGGGGACATAAAAATCCTAATAGAAGAAAAAATAAAGCATAATTGCCATGTGCAACTTTATAGCACATCCAAAAGCACCATGTTTTGGGCCCAAATAGGGTAAAATTGCAAAATTTTGCGCTTCGCGATCACGCGAACTGGCCCACCAATTAGCAAAACACACCATTTTGGCAGTAGCGTAGACAGGGGGCGGAAGGGCCCCCTGACAAAAAATGAAAGAAAAAAGTGCCCCTCTGACAAAAAATGAAAGAGAAAATCTGGAGGGCATAGAAAAGGAGCAAGGATCCCCTTTTCCATCCAAATTCACCCCGATCATGGGCCAAAATTGTGTAAAATACAAAATGTTTGCACGCTGTGTGCGCACATTGTCACAATTTAAAGGCATTTTCATCCCATCATGGGCGAAATACACACTTTTTGCACGCTTTTTGTCCCAATAAAGCCTTTTTTGAAAGCTCAAATACATGTACAGTCTCTCTAAAAAACAAAACCGGTATATGTATTTGCAACGGCAATTTCTTTTTTCGTCTGTGCCCCCGAAATTTTACCCCCCCCCCACGACCAAGAAAACTGGCTACGCCCATGTATTTTGGACTAAAATAGTCTAAGATTTGTGCGCGCTTCGCCGCAACAAAAAGTCCCAGTAAAACCAGAACAAAATATACTCGTCCCCCAACCCCCACCTAAATTGTAATGCTTCCGTCGCCACTGATTCCAATCATAAATGTATGGTTTATTAATACAGGGTTGCATAAACATACTTATGCTACTTTAAAACATTTCCTCAATTCCACATATTATTTTATATCAATGACATGGGTACACTTTCATTGCACATGAATACAAATTTTAGTATCATTTTAAAATATGTTTCCTCTGCCATTTGATGTAGAATGGTACATTATGATGGGGGGGGGGGGTCAAAATAGTTTTGAACCTATATGAGGGGGGTCAAAAAAGTTTTAGGTCCATTAAGAGGGGGGTCAAAAAGTTTTGGGTTCATGAAGAGGGGGTTAAAAAATTTCGACATGAAAAAAAAAATTCCAGCCCCCCACCAAAGTATTTCTGAACACTCCCTAAATTTGGGCTGTGCCGCTGTGCCAAAGGTCACTTTTCCAGACTTCAAGTCTAGAAGCTGTAATGTCAGCGCCCATCTGGTAACGTGAGCAATAAATTAAGTGCCTTCTACTGTGTTCCCTGTAGGATTATGTATTAACCAGGTCCTAAACAACTCAGTCGTAAACTGTATGCATTATAACAGATCAAAGTTCCCAATCAACCATACAACAAAGTCATTGCTGAATAGTAGCGCATTATACAACGAGATACCTTATGTAAGTGCCTATCACAACACAAGTTTGACATCAGTTTGGTATATCCTTAGTATAAATCAAAATAATTGTCAATAAACGTATCCAACGCAGTATAATATAGACGTAGACGCAAGCTTTCATGCCGGAAATATAAACACACTCGCTATAGCCGTGCTCTTTTGATGAGATATTGATACCGCACCGAAGACTCCAGCTGTTCCGTATTCACCTAGGAACCCTGTTTTCAGCCGAAAATGTTGATGTTGTCACAATGAATTCAAAGTATTTATATCGTCAAGAGACCCACATAGAGGAATGCGGCATATATCCTGAGCCAATCTGCATTTTGTTGCCTACAAAAGTCGACGATCAGACAATAAATTTTAAACGGAGCATGTCCAGATATCAGCGTTAATTTCATAATAAGCTTAAAATGCATTGAAAACGCCAAATTGTATTCATAAAATATATAGTACTAGTAAATCACCAAAGCGAATGGTAACATAAGTATGTGGAAAAAAACTGTTTTAACAATAACAAAGTATGTGCCCAAATACTTGTCTTTGAATGTTGCTTTTTTGAAATTTGCAGCAAAAATGTCAAAACGTCCCAAAATTTAAAACAAATATGAACCTTCCTAAATAAATACACATTCGCACTTGGCGGCCCAGTCACTACCTGTCGCTGTGATTTGGGGGTAACCCTTCACTTCCCCTTTCCAGTTACCTGTACTTTAAGTTTGCCCATATCCCAGGCCTTAAAGGGCACAGGTCCAATAAACGTGAAGTCCCGGGTTCGATTCCATGGCGGAATCACTTTTTATCCGATTCATTTTGATTCAAATATATGAATAGATTGCCTTGTCATTTTGAAAAGATTATCTTATGTCCCCTCGGAATAGTCATACTTGTCAAGTTTAAACAGATGATTGATAATAACATTCAAATTTTTTTTTGAAAACTTGGAGTAAAACATTCGATTATAATGTTATTTTGTAAATTTTTTACCAAAAATATGTAACAAATTTAGAAACGTTATCATGACCTTGACAGTGATTCAAGACAAGTGATTCATTATATGTTAAGAAATTAGGTACACTCTAGTGGTACCTCTTTTCTTATCATAAATAATGTACCGCTTGTCCTGAGTCACTGAAATTCCAGTGTAGTAACTGGATTCCTTGCCCCTATAATATACATAAATTTTGTGTAAAATGCAAAAATAGTCACAAATTTATCAAGGGGTGTAGTGCCACCTTAAAAACGCTTTTGTGTTTGCTTGGGAATACTTATGGCTGATATGAGCAGCCATTTTAGATTTCTGTTGACCTAGATCTCAGAAAGCCTAAAACTCATGCAATCAGTAAGATAATCTTGATTTATTAACACCTGAAACATCTCATTCATTGTTCTGTTTCAAATAGTCTCATGCGTTATGGCCATATTACCGGTTGGCGGATATATGGATTTTGGCAGCTATTAAGCAGCCGTCCAACAGGAGGCCATCAGAAAACCTCGAAACTCCCGTCAATCAAAGAAAGACAACCTTGATTAGCGAGGAAAGATAGTCATTCATCCCTCTAATACTTTCTGAATTATGACCATTCTACCGCTTTGATATGGGTGGCTATATGGATTTTGGCAGCCATTTTGGAACATAGATCTACGCCTACCTGTAACTATCCTGTTGAAATTCTACCAAAACTAAATCATAAAACACACATTAGGGGGGGGGGGGCTACTTATTTTAATTATTACAAAATGGAATAGAACTACGTCTATGCCTACTAATCGTAACAAAATACAGAGTCTGGAATTACATTTCTATCACGCAAACCAGATTCGAGTTTTGGTAAAATATACAAAGAGAAGAGTATATACTTTGGTGTGAAATGACTGATAATAATGCATAGAGTGCGTAGTCTGCAGTCGAACGAGTTGCTCAAAATGTTATTCTTCAATACCAGTCGCTTGACAGCTGACTTCCCATAATTTCTTTGCCAGTCCCGCATCACGAGCAACTTCTGTCTCTTGAGTCAAGCGACAGTTGTCGAAATATCCTCCCGATAACTCGGTAAGAGATTCCTCGAGAGCACAGTAAATAGTTGTCTGAGCCCCGGCCTCTTCATTGATTCCAATCAATAGAGCCATTAATCTGCAAACAGAACATGAACATGAATACGCTCAACTGAAATGTATTATTAGTATTTTTTTTTTCAAATTCTCTGTTTCAATTACCTTCTTGGCATTTCGAGATATGAAAAGGATCTAAAATATGAATTTCGATTTTTACCCCCAATTTTTGTGAGGAAATTATTTTTATATTCTTTACTCTTTTCTCTTTCTTTTGGCACCACTCGGGGTCACACCTTCTGGACATTTTTGGATATGAACAGGACCCAAAATACGGAAATTGACCCAGGTCTTATTAGGAGTATCACCCTCAGTTGGGAAATTAGTTTTTATTATATTCTTTACTGTTTTCTCTTTTATTTGACACCACTCGGGGATTCATACCTTGGCATTTCAAGATATCAACAGGACCCCATATGAAAATTATGATGAGTGTCACCCCCGGGTGTGGAAATATTCTCATTATATAAGTAAGTAAGTAAGTAAGTAAGTAAGTAAGTAAGTAAGTAAGTAAGTAAGTACTTAAGTAAGTGAGTAAGTAAGTGAGTAAGTAAGTAAGTAAGTAAGTAAGTAAGTAAGTAAGTAAGTAAGTAAGTAAGTAAGTAAGTAAGTAAGTAAGTAAGGAAAAAGGATGTAAGTGAGAAAGACTTATTTAGACTGAGACCATTTCATGGTTCAGCAAAAATATAGATTCCACTCAAAATGAGTGTAAAAGCTTGAGCATAAAGTAGGTAAAAGGATGTTCAAAAGTGTAGCATGAGTCACCATGGAGTAATATTTGCCCAACGGATATTAACGGTTAATAATATTTTGCAATTGTACACAGAGTTTCATACTCACTTAAACATTAACATAGTAAGATAAAGACCAATTGTTGATGGCCCTATAAATTCAAAAGTGCTGCTAACTATATTGGTATTGATAACTCCTGGATGCAATGTGAAAGCAGAGACTCCAGTCCCTTCAAGCCTCCGAGCCAGCTCTTTGGTGAACAAAATATTGGCCAGTTTACTCCTTTCGTATTCACGTAAACCGGGATATACTCTTCCCTGATTATCTTTCTTCTCGAAGTACATATCCCCAGGTTTGGCTTTCATATAACCAATGGAAGAGACATTGATGATTCTGCTTGGTGACGATTTCTTGAGTAGATCCAGTAGTAGTAGGGTTAGAAGGAAATGTCCAAAATGATTGGTGGCGAAGACCATGTTGTAGCCTTCTGCTGTACGAATTCCTCTTGGTGCGCTAATAATACCTGTAGTTTAAATTTCAATTGTTTACATAAAAGATGACCAATTAACAGTTTTGGTCATGTTGGCCAAATTAAGAAGATTGCGATGAACAACCGGCTCAATCATAATAGGGTAAGAGCTGGTATATAGATAATATAACAGAAAATAAAGGCAAGGGACTGGTATATCAACAGCCTTCGGGTATAAGCATACTGTATATTGCTATTAATATTATCTGATTCGGCGCGAGTTTTTAACACAACAGAATGCCTGCGGAAACCAAACTACCAGGGAAATAACAACAAGAACCCCCGACCAACTGTTTAGCATGACGTCACATGTTACAAGGGGTGGGGGCCCGAGGACCCCTCTAAAAGTTGCTTTGTACTACGAGAGGTGTCGCAGATATGATATAAATGGGCGATTTGGACACAATAACTGTTTTTGAGCGCCCCCCCCCCCCTTGAAAAACCTAACTCGGCGCAGGCATGTCACATCCGTGGAAACACATTCGGGTCCTACTGTAGATTTTTATTGCTCTGCTATAGATAACATCGTACGTATAACGTATTGCATATTGTATCGCATAGGCCTAAACAGCAAGTGACAAAATGTAGTTCAAAATTCAGCACCTACCTGCATTGTTAATCAAATAATCCAATCTTGGCTCTTCTTTTAGGAATTCTTCAGCAAATTTTCTCACTGATCCTTGGTCAGACAATTCCAGATGTCTGTAGACTACATGGGAACTTCCAGATCGTCTTTGAATCTCTTTCACGGCTTCTTCTGCTTTCACGGGATTACGGCAAGCTATGATGACTCGTGCACCACGGCGAGCCAGGTCGATGGCAGTCTCTTTTCCAATTCCAGAGTTGCCGCCTAAAGTTAGACAATAGTCAAAGTTACAAATAATTATATACATTTTTATACTTTTTCTTATTGCTTTCGACAGTTTTAGTGTATATAATATTGTCATTGGTTATCCTAAAAATTATATCTTTACGGGTGTACAAGATGTAAGTCCCCCAAGCCATTTTTGTATAATCCAAAAACTGCTTGATTATTTCTCTTGATTTAAAGTTTAGAACACAAACTGATTTGATATGCATCAAGTGGTCAATTTGATCGGAAATTTCATTTAATGGTTGTATTTCTCAGTAAAGATGATACAAACAAGTGGCAATAAAAACCCACCCACTTGATACAAAACTAATCAGTCTGTTTTCCAAGAGAATTTATCAAGGTGTTTTTGGATTATACCAAAAATGTCTCAGGAGCACAATTACATCTTGGAAACCCTGTTTATAAACCACCGTTAATTTATGTATGTGCAAATCACAAGGACGCTTACGATAACAAAATGTGTCAAAAGACTTGCTATTTCCAAGTCTGATAGTGCAGTTATGACAATGTGCAAAATTATGAAAATAATTATTTGGTTGCTGTGTATTTTTCAATTAAAAGAGCGCCTTAGCATGAAGTATGAACAAAGCGCTTTAACAAAGTGTTTTCAGATGATTAAAAAAGTATCAACAAAACCCCGCCCATTTGATGCATAACTAATCAGGATTATACCAAAATGTCTTATGAGGGGACTTAATTCTTGGGAACCCTGTGTATAAACTTACCCGTTATAATGCCCGTTTTTCCATACAACTTCACCTTGATGTGCTTACAATTTCTGCGGTATAAACCACCATTCACAAAGTATTTAAACCCAAATATGCAAATTAAAAGGACGCTTAAAACAACACAAAGTGTGATAAGAATTGCCATTTTGAAGTCTGCAGATAGTGACAGTTACGATATGCGCAAAATTATGAAAATAATTATCTGGTTGCTGTGTACAGTTGCAATATTGTGCCCATTGTTACATTTAAAATGAAATCTTCGGTTAACAGAAGTTACATAAGGGGCTGTGCAATAATTAAGAGCCCTGAGGGGAGGGGAAAATTGGGGGGGTGCAAGACATTTTTGGCGAGCCGAAAGGGGGGGGGCAAGAAATTTTGGCAAGCCGAGAGGGGGGGGCAAGCGATTTTTGGCACGCATTCACGCTAATAAAACGCTCTAAAAAGGCTTAGGAAAACAGTACAGAAACGCTTAAATATGCAAATTTTCCTGCTCGCTACGCTCGCAACATACATCTAGACAATTTAAGGTTTGCAAATGTGGGATCCCAAAAATTTGGCATGTTCAAGGGGGGGGGGCAAAGAATTTTTGGCGGTCCGAGAGGGGGGGGGGCAAGCGATTTTGGCGGGCCGAGAGGGGGGCAAGTGATTTTTGGCGAGCCGTTCAGAAATTTTACCCCCCCGGGGGGGGCTGATAATTATTGCACAGCCCCTAATGATTTAGCTCAGGTTCGACTGCTTACCGTGCCACTGTGCTTACTAGGAAAAAAAATCGGAATTTCAATTCGATATATTTGTCAGTCACGGCACAATAATACAATGCACACAGTGACCCCTGACGGTAGTGAACCGGTACACACCGACACCGCCTGGCTAATAATTATTTGGTGCAGAAGGGACACTAAAATGAATACACGGGATCGATACACGTGAATTGCTATGCACGATTTTGATATCAGACGAAGATCTTCTGATACCGGGTTAGAAAATGATGAATATCTCCCGTCATGATTTTTTTCTCAAGAAACCAGATTTGGTCTCATAAACTTGGAAATACGTGTTGAACAGATATGATAGTCGCTAGAATGCGCTTTGAAAATTGGCCGTGCGCTTTGAACTCAAAATTTGACCATTTTATATTGCGTTGGTCCTGTTATGGACTACAACGTGCAGTACAGCTGCACTCACTGTATGCAGTATAAAAGTCGATGACCATTGACCTCAATGGGGTATACAAGCTTAATCACGCACAACCAAGATCGATTACCCGGCTATTGTGAGTAGCCTTAGTTATGTCCCTCGACTAATTATTAGTTTAAAAGAGCTTTAAAGGTTTGAACCAAATGGCTAATCGTGGCTGTGGATTTAACCTACCATGGCGATTCCTGCCATGAAGATATAGGGTCGAAGACACTGTGCGGTATAGTAAACCAAGCTGTCCTCATACCCAGTGTACAGGTCAATTAATCGCAAATTAAGCGTCAAAATTTTACCAGACGTTTTCTGTACCGAACACATTCAAAGGTCATTTTACGAATGCAGAATCTAGTCAGGGTTAAAGAACTGTGCCCTGGCGGAGAGATTGTTTGCGAACCTGATTGTGAGGTAGTCAACCACTAAATTAAGGTCAAGTACGTATGCATTACCATTTTACCACCTCAAATACCAGGACAGAAACTGTACAATACAAGGATGGTACAGTGAGTCGCAAAATATGACACAACCAACAGAAAACAATATTAATTAGTCCCTGGCTATTTTCAATTTTTCTTCTCAAAGTACATATCACTTGATGACCTGAGCGCAAGAAGACAGTAAGTCCACTTGGCCCCTCAACATGTATACACTAAATTTGCGTATAGTTTCGTATAGTTTGGTAATGTTTTATACATGTTTATGGGCCAAAACATATCTTTCACAACCTTTCATGATGTTTTCACCCCGGAACATGTATTAAACATCATAAAGCCCTAAGAAACTATGCGTAACTTTAGTGTATACATGTTGAAAGGCCAAGTGGACTTACGATCTTCTTGCGCCCAGGTCTTCACTTATGCTTATAGAGTATAGGCAATGGTAGAGACATTGATGATTATGATTGTCGAAGATTATTTTAAGAATATTCAGTAGAGATGAAAGGAAATGTCCAAAATGGTACAGTGAGTCGCAAAAAAATAATACAAGCAAAAGAAAACAAAATGAAAAACAGGTCAAAGGTCAAAACGATCACGACCACATACAGTCACTCACTCGCTGATGAAAGATGGAGTACAATCTGAAAATTCCAAGGTAGGAATTATTTCCTTGTGTTTGGATCAAAAGTTTAAATCAAAATCATGATTTAAATCAACATAGATGAAATTTCATGAAAATTAAAAACAGTAGGCGCCATTTAAAGCCATTATTTTTTCTTCCAAAATGATAATATGCAATCATTGTGAAAGTTCCCAGTACAGTTGGACGCGAAAAACATTGGGAATTTGCAAAGAAACAACATCATAAACTTCACCTCTATCACTCGAAATATCTCGTACTATTTGTATTAGGACGGCGAGTGTGGTCTCATAGTTAGTCTCCTACGCAGCCAGTTTGATTACGCTCCCTCCACATGTGGAGGGATCGCAACCAAACTGGCTTTGTATATAGGAGACTACGATTTGAGATCGTTCCGACATTTTATCATAATCTAAAAATTATGATAATATGTCGGACCAACAGAAAATCATTCCGTTTTACTACAAATAGGGCGAATTTGACAGTTTACTCATAGATTTAAGTTGGAACATGTGTACGTATTACAAATATAAAGGTATATTCTGAAAAAAGATCGTACATTAAGGCTTTAAGGTTACGCTTGATTTTGCTATTATCGACCACAAAAATTGTGTTATTTATTGAGTTAACGTACGCTTAACATAATGGGCTCTCGATCATCATCATCATCATCATCATCATCATCATCATCAGTTGGGTGGGGATTTTTTTAGTCATCATTTATTTTTCGTCTCACGATTTGAACTTTTTAACACATTCGCTGGGATCACTGGATAGGCCATTGATTGTGTGTGACAGTGTAGATGTTGGCGCCTCGTCGTGATATCATTTATATAAAAAGAAGCACACCATTCGATTTCCGGCCACTAATGAGAAAAAAATTCTGCCTGACTCAAACTCCCATGCCTCCTGAGAATCAAACGGTGCGTCCCTTGCTATAACCAACAAACATGTTTTAGGAAGAAATATGCTATTATATACATCCAACTTGATTTGGTGTAAGGGTACACTATGTATTGTTGGTCGAAGCAGCCAAGAAAATCGTTTTGCAAAGGTTCATTCTACATTTATTGTTGTTAATGAGCTATTTACGTTTTACAAAAGTTTTGATGTTTCAGCCCTCTTTACAACATAACTCACGAACCAAAGTGCCTTCAAAAGTACACATGTGATATTTGAATTCTTCTACACACGCGCTATGAAATAATTAATGCAATTTTTGTCAAAGCTCGCTACCATTCGCAAGATGCTGTGAACTACCAAATCGCAACAGTTTAAAAAGTTGCTAACCTTATGGACCGATGTTTATAACAATGCTCTAGTATCCTACTACGTTGTAATTTCGCTCCGTTAAGGGGGTACTACACCCATTGCATTTTTTTTGCATTTTGTGAAGAAATGAGAAAAAGAAATTGGACAAAGTGGTATGCAAAATGAAGGGGCAAATCTTCTCGTTCAATTGGCATCAGTATCAATGAAGCGTACATGCTTCTAATGATATAAGCCAAAAGGTGGTACATCACTGATGTTTTAAATTCACTTCATTTTGGAAAGCTTACTATCAACGGATTTCGTTAAAATTTTGGATATGTGTTGCTAACACATTAGGGAAATAATGTTGATATGTAAAATGGGAATAAGTGGTCCCTGATTTCTTTTATGACTTCATGAACTTGGTGCTCCACAACTATCAAAAACGAACCGGTTAAAATGCTTCTATTTTCAATGTTGAGCTATATTTTGTATTTTGAACTTGCGACACTATTTCACTGAAACTTAATTAAGCCATAGGTAACAGGTTACCACAACCACACTACAGCAATGTTGAAAATGATTGTATTTTTTGTCACCTATACCACCATATTAGATAGTTTTCCGTAAGCTTCATTTTTGTGATTTTGGTAACTATTTTATATTTATTTGCCCAATCCATCTCAACTAGGCAATCTAAATTGTACTCACCATTTACATCCCAAGGTATTTTAGTATATCCACCTCACACATTTCCATTATATATCCAGTAACAGACAAAATATTAAAATTGATGCCTCATTATGACATGTATGATATCACAGACTATCACATGTATTCAAAATTGATGCCTGAATTTGACCTGAACCAATTGACCTATAACCTGACCTTTGATGACCTTATAGCCTTTTTTAATCTCTTTTCCTAACAGCACATTATAGAAGATAAATACATGGTGTAGTATTAAATTGTCTATGTGGAAGAGATTAGGCCTATTAAATTTATTCAGTGTTATAATCAGTGAGTACATTTCTATAGATGGTATAACAAAGGATTTAATGTATTCTATTCATGTACCCTACTTGAACATGTTGAAAAGAATAAATTATGGTTTGTTATTAAACACGCATCTGAGTTACTAGGATACATGTAAACAAAAAATATATAGGGCTAAAATGACTTACTATACAATGGTTTAAAAGCACCTTTTTTTTTTTCTTTTTTTTTATTATTTTTTTTCACATGATCCGTGCATATATCGCCTAGCTATAAATGAAAAAATATGTTTTAGACCAATCAAACCAATTGATGGGTATAGTATGCCCTTAAGCAGAATGTTATCTAAATACTATTAAATAAAACTTATCTTTTTCATTTCATTCATTCATTCATTCATTTTATTTTTCATCATGATCAATATATACATAATCAGCATAACAGAAATAAACAATGTTGAAAATAATGATGTGATGAGGTAGATGCATTACAAAGCCAAAGGCCTGAAAGACAATGCATCACCTTTACATTAAATAATATATAAGTTTAGATATTTACACAAGAAAGACAAAAATCAGTAAAAAAAAATTGTATGATATATTCTTTCACCGTCAGCACTTATTTGGCAAATATACGATTTGAGGTTAACGGAGATCCCTGAGAAAACATGCGAGAGCGAGCATGGATCGGGATATACCATGTACACATACTACCATGACTACCGTCCTTAGGAACTTAACGTTAGTCTTGCATTTTGCACTGTTGAATTTACGTGTAAGATCAAGATTAAGGTCCGCACTTACGAAGGCCCCATATCATAGGTGAAAGTACCAACATTGCTTAAAACTTTATCAAAATTGCGTAAAGTTGCTTAAAACACACTCAAAAAAATGCTGAAAATTGCACCCATTGTGAGAAAGCGTTCAAGGTTACCATAGGATGGTTATCATGGTCATAAATTTGCCTAAAGTTGACAAGTAATGTGAGGCAGCTTAAACTCTGGACAATTTCCCCTGTGGCGTTTACGACAGTCTCACACTCAACCTTGGAACAAGTCTGGAATGCAGTTGAATACTATCGTACCCGCTCTTAGTATTGCATGTAATAGCAAATATGAACTGCTTAAACTGCATTTATGATATTGTTATTTATTTTTCTTTAATTATTATTATTTGAAAATTATTAAATAAACTATTCTATAAAGATTTTTTTCTATTTTAAATATTTACTTCTTCGATCTCCTATAAACATGGTAAAACGTTAAAATCTGCACTTACAATAGTCTTACAATGATAATGCCTACGATCTATTATGTGATGCAACGAATGGATAATTTGAAGACCTGAGCGCAAGAATACTGTAAGTCCACTTTTGACGAAATAGAGTTACAGGTGGTTTTTTGACATTTGGTCCCTCCCCATAGGGGTCACGTGAGGGGTCAATAGGGGTCAAAAATTAAAAATTGTCCAATGTCGTCAAGAGACATGTCAAATTACTCGTCTCATCACAACGATTACGAAAATATATAATTTATCATACATTTTGAGCTCGGTTAATGAGTTGGAGGGTCAATTCCGGTTAAAGGTCAACTGAGATCAAATTTTAAAACAACCTTCAAATTCAACAAACAAGGTGACAAATTGCTCATCTTTGCACATAGATTACCAATATGGTTAAATATTTCCAACATCTGCAGTCAGTTTTGAGTTATAAGCTTTTGTTTCAATCCGAGCGCAAGAAGATTGTAAGTCCAAAAATGATAAATCGATCAATATTACAGATATTTACTTGGTTGATATACAAAATGATTCTCAAATGATTGGTTGATATACACAATGATTCTTCTTGCCTATATACCTGAAAAGTATCAATATTATGGTTTTTTTGGTTTCCAAATTATCTTCTTTTAAAAGATTAAACAATCATATCTCAAAATGCCAAATATGGAATTATGGTCTTCTCGCGCTCAGGTCTTCATTTACCGCTTGAGGCAATCTATATAGGGCATGGATAATCATAGCCAACGAATAAAAGCGAATAAAAGCGAGTAAAATAATACAGAGATTGCGATTTCCAAACGTAGCATCGAACGTACGTGGAATCTATTGAAAATCCCGCCACATGAGAGTGGTTTTGAATAGATTCCACGTACGTTCGATACGTACGTTTGGAAATCATAATCTTTCGACTATATTGATATGAAATCACTGATAATAAAGCAGAGAGCATCGTTTGCATGCTGCAGTCGAACGAGTTGATCGAAATGTTATTCTTCAAGACCAGTCGCTTGACAGCTGACTTCCCATAATTTCGTTGCCAGTCCCGCATCACGAGCAACTTCCGTCTCTTGAGTCAAGCGACAGTTATCAAAATATCCTCCTGATAACTCGGTAAGAGATTCTTCGAGAGCACAGTAAATAGTTGTCTGAGCACCGGCCTCTTCATCGATTCCAATCAAAAGAATACTTAATCTGCAAACAGAACAGAACACGATCAACCAAAATATATCATCAGGTGTTTTTTCAAATCTCTGTTCCAAATGCCTTAGTGTGGAACTAGGCCTCAAACATCAGCAGTCTAAATTATTGGGCGAAATGTAACTAAATTTGGTGACAATTATATTTTGCTAAACATTGTGTAAAGTTAAACCAATTGTTGATTTGAAATTTTATTTAAACTGTTGATATTTGACACAACTATGGGGATTTCCAAGCAAACAGGGACATGACGTTTACACTCCTTCATTTAGGTTTTATTTCATTTTTGTTTTTTAAATTGCTCAAGGAATATTGAAATTTCCATATTCTATAATGCGTTTTATATTTTTTTTATTCTGTTATGTATTTATTACTTAATTCGTTTCCATCATTTTGGGTGGACAAATTGGAGCACGAGTTACCATGTTTTTTGCAAGGAAATGAAAAACTATGAAGGGCAAATCTTTTTTGAGGTATATCAAGATCAAAATTGATATAGTGGTTGGTACTCCATCAAAATAGAAATGAGTGATTTTCAGCATGTCTTCTGCTCGTAGCACGAGTTACCGTTTTGTTTACAGCTGTCCCATACGTACAAAAGTTCATATCTTCACCACTACAGGATCCAGTCTTGGATGTTTGGTGTTCAAATACAAAAAAATAAAGATTCCACTCAAATGAGTTTAAAAGTTCGAGCATAAAGTATATAAAACATTGCCCAAAAGTGTAGCGTTAGCATGAGTTACCATGGGAATTGCACCTATACTATAAGTAATATTTGTCCAACGGGTAATAGGTAATTGCATTGTACACAGAGTTTCATACTCACTTAAACATTAACATAGTAAGAAAAAGACCAATTTTTGATGGTCCTATAAATTCCGAAGTGCTGTCAACAAAATTGGTCTTGACAAGTCCTGGATGCAATGTGAAAGCAGATACGCCGGTCCCTTCAAGCCTTCGAGCCAGCTCTTTGGTGAACAAAATATTGGCGACTTTACTCCTTTCGTATTCACGTAATCCGGGATATATTCTTCCCTGGCTGTCTTTCTGATCAAATTGCATTTCTGAATATTTAACTACTGTATGGGAGAGGGATGAGACATTGATGATTCTGCTTGGTGAAGATTTCTTGAGAAGATCCAGTAGTAGTAGGGTTAGAAGGAAAGGTCCAAAATGATTGGTAGCGAAGACCATGTTATAGCCTTCTGCTGTACGATGACCCGTTGGTGCTTTAAGAATACCTGTAATTAAATATCAATTACAGATATAATTGTATACATGAAAGGGTGACAATTTTTTTTTCAGATGACCAATTTACAGTTTTGGTAATTTTGGCCAAATTAAAGAAGATTGTGGTGAACAATCCAATCATAATAGGGTAAGAGCCGGTATATAGATGATATAACAGCAAATAAAGTTAAGAAAAACTTCTATATCAACAGCCTACATGGCCTACGGGGATAAGCATACCTAATATTGCTTTTATCGGCGCGAGCCCGGGCGCGAGTTTTCAACAAAATATAACGCCTTTGGAAACTACCAGCGAAATAACAACAAGAACTCCCGACCACATGTCACAAGGGGCGAGGGCCCGCGGACCCCTCAAAAGTTGCTTTGTACTTAAAAAGCCGGCTCAGATAATAAATGAGCGATTTGGACACACTACTATTGTGTTTTGATCTTCTCTTCCCTTGAAAAACCTGAATCGGCGCATTCATGTCACATCCGTTATGATGCGGTCGCTCAAAATCAACAGATGTTTGCAAAATTCATTAAAGTCGTGATTTTTTTGTTTGCTTTTTGTTTGTTTGTAAAACAGTCGTTCGTGTGGAAAACACATTCGAGTACTGCTATAGATTACTAGGGCTCTGTTATAAAGACTGCACAAAAAGTAACGCAGCTAATAATCGTGTTCACAATATTTCAACACAGAAAGAAGGATGATTTATTTACGCGCATTTTGATACCCCATTTCGTCGGCTGTATTCCATAGTGGCGTATAGTGATTTTTGGTCATTTTTTTGAAAATTGGCACATATGTCTTTAATGATGTTCTCTTTCATTTTTCTAAGTCTCATCAGTCATAATTAGCTAATTAATTAGTAATTGATTAATTAAATGTGGCGTATAGTTACAAAGTGACATTTTTCGTATTCCATAGTGGCGTATCGACCATACGCCACTTTTTATACACATTTTATAATTATGAAATATCGGCAAAATGAAAAACATCGTATGTCATAGTGGCGTACGCGTATCGGACCTATACGCCACTATGGAATACGATGTTTTTCATTTTTGCCGATATTTCATAATTATAAAATGTGTATAAAAAAGTGGCGTATGGTCGATACGCCACTATGGAATACGAAAAAGGTTAGGGTATTGCGTTTTGTTCGTTTTCCATAGTGACGTATAGTTTTATTGTCAGTTTGCCAGCAAAAGTATGTATTTATTTCTTTTGAAAAATATATAACAATAAAATCTATTTAGTTTACTACAGAAATTTCACATCATTTACAAAATATAATGAATGTCTGATTTACACAACTCGATTTTAAATTGGCATTTCTTCAAACCCGATTTTCTCGAAAAGTTGTTTATTCGCGGCGCCCCACTATACGCCACTATGGAATACGGACGACGATTTGTCCAATTTCGTTCAATATTAACAACACAGCAGTGTTTTTAAAGAGAAATAATCGAATTTAAAAGTTGGGAGCTGTTTGTATTTATAACAGCTGCGTTACTTTTTGTTCAGACTAGATAATATCGTACGTATTGCATGTTATATCGCACATCGATCAATCCTTACTTTGAACAACGGAAATGTATAGGGCTAACAGCAAGTGACAAAATGTAGTTCCAAACTTATTCGGTACGTACCTCCATTGTTAATCAAATAATCCAATCTTGGTTCTTCTTTTAGGAATTCCTCTGCAAATCTCCTCACTGATCCTTGGTCAGACAAATCCAGATGTCTGTAGATTACATTGGAACTTCCAGATCGTCTTTGAATCTCTTTCACAGCTTCCTCTGCTTTCACGGGATTACGGCAAGCTATGATGACTCGTGCACCTCGGCGAGCCAGGTCAATGGCAGTCTCTTTCCCTATTCCAGAGTTGGCGCCTAAAATGAGACATTAATCAAAAATTAATCTAAAGGTGAACTTGAGAAATGCATCACGGAAATTAAGATCTGGACTGTGGAAAACAAGCTCTCTCTGAATGACAGCAAAACAGAGGCTGTCCACATATCATCCCGCTACTCATATAACGTTGACATTAATTCCTTCACTGTGGGTGATACAGTTGTTGAGACTGTTATACAAGTTAAAGATTTTGGTTTCTCATTGATGAAAGTCTCTTCATGATCTCCCATGTTAATAACACTTGCCGCTTCGCTTCACTCGCCATTAGAAATATTGGCCGTGTGCGGAAATATCTCGATCAAAACAGTGCTGAAAAACTGGTTCACACATTCATCTCCTTAAGACACGAATCAAACAATAGCATTCTCTATGGACTTCCAAATATTCAGATCAGCAAACTGCAACGCATTCAAAATGCTGCCGCCCGGCTTGTTACATTGACTAAGAAGGGCGAACACATAACTCCTATGCTTTAATGCCTTCATTTGCTGTCTCTTAGCAACACCTTTCTTTGTGATTCTCACATTTGTACTCCCGCTCTTTCAGCCGATCCAGTTTGGGATGCTTCATGCATGCAATTGTCCATGTAGACCTCGTCTACGATACACAGCGTCATCATCCCTATATCTTCGTGTCAAAAATTGCCGTGATAGTACGGCGAATCCTCTCGTTTTTCAATAGCTACGCATGGCGATTTTGTTCGAGATAGGCCGAGCGACTCAGGCTAAGCATAGTACGACTATCATGTGAGATACCACCAAGTTCTATTCTACAAATTATTACGATTTGCGCATGCTCTAGTATCCCATATGGTGTTGCTATTACAAGGAAATTCGATTTGTTTTGAGGTAAACCCCAGGTTTTGTTTTTAATACACTAACTGGAAATTAAATACACTAATTAGCGACCATTGCTGTTGGCTCTGGATACATTTTTACTGCATTTTTGGCGTAACGATTTTTAAATCTTAAGTTAAAATTGTGATATACTTAATTTTGAGAATTACAGTTATATAAAGGAACACAAATAGCCCATTCACCTAAAATCCAGGTGCTTGTATTGAATATTCGATCACACGTGTATTCCACAATGCATATATGTAAACTTTCTTTATCTATGTCAACAATAGAATATTGATTTCACCAACGGAGTATGGAGCTATGAAAAAATATTTATAATACAGGGTATTGACACTGTGCGATAGTCATTTTAACATCAAATTCTGCTTACAGTTTCTTTTGATAAGAAACGGTTTTGCTCGTAGATTCTAAATATTTTTGGGCCGTTTGATGCAATTTGGCTATAGAAATATATTTAAAAAAAATGCCGTGGTGCGGTACATTTAACATAATGGTGCATTGTGTACCATTATGAATGTATTATCCAAGGTAAGCTATTGCCACTATGATTAATCATATCGATTATAGTAGAGATTCGGTAGTCTTCGGCATGAAAACACCTAAAAAGACACATTACTCAACATAAATGGGTCCCTGTCCGCAGAAAATCTTTGAAAAAAACACGTGATTTTGGTGGCCATTTTGAATTTTTACCATAATCTAACCTAAATATTCATCTGGCTATAATATTAATGGCAGATTTGGAATCAGCAGCCTCAAAAGTATATGAAGGCATATTACATGGTGCTTTTGCCTAAAATTATACTAATAGTGGTAAAATCACTAAAAACAACTATTTTGACGGCCCTTTTGAATTTTCTCCAAAACCCGACCTAAGAAATTCATCTGGTGAATTTTCTTTTTGACAGATTCTTTTTCCTAATGCAATTTGGCCATAGAAACACTGCTTCTTGAAAAAAATATGGGTTTATGCCCATCCCTAATGATACCAAAATGTCTTCGGAGCACTTACATCTTGGGGACCCTGTGTATAAAACACCATTCATGTAGTAGTTTGCCCAAATGTGCAAATCACAAGGACGCTTACGACAAGAAAAAGACTTGCTATTTTGAAGTCTGATAGTGACAGTAATGTGCAAAATTATGCAAATAATTACATACTGCAGTTACTGTCCGTTTTCCTATACACAATACACAGTGCTCTCACCATTGACGCGTGACCCTACAAATGATCTACGTTGGAAGAATGGGCACTTGCCTAGTTAACATCACTGTGTGAAAAATAACCAGCCAATATGTTAGCTATTCTCCAAACTTCTAGCAAATATATTTCTCTAACATGACCTAAAATTACAGCTAGGTTAGATGTTCAGAAATAGTCGCACTTTTGTAAAATATGAGTGAGGGCAAGGCATAGCTAGCCAACTCCCCGTGTTAATTGAATGGAGATTTGACCGAAAATATTGGTATCGGACCGCTCACTTCTGAAGGATGCCACAAAAAACTATTCTCTGGCAATCATCATGATGAGTTTCTTATATAGTATGCCGAAATTGGGTACTGTAGGTGATTGACAAATGGTCGCACTTTTCTGATAAATAAGTGACAGTGAACATGAAATATCAGCGCCCATAAACCCAAGTTAGTAGCTAGTTAGTGGAGGCCGTCACGGACTGATTATTGATTATTGAAGTGCCTTATTAATAGATACGCACGATTTAGGGCAAGAAAAACACCCCGGGACACTTTTGGAGACATCATCATCATCATCATCATCATCATCATCATCATCATCATCATCATCATCATCATCATCATCATCATCATCATCATCATCATCGACATCATCATCATCATCACTTTCTACATTTTTCTAAACAACATAGGGCCTACCGTTTTAATAAGATTTTTTCTTGAAATGCATGTAACTATAATTATTGTTTAGAGCGTGATGAAATAAAACATCACGATTTTCATCACAAAACAAATATAATGCATAAGAAATCGTTTGTTTTAGAGCGTGATGATGAAATAAAACATCACGATTTTCATCCCGAAACAAAGTAATACATAAGAAATCAATTTTTCGTGAGTGATGAAATAAAACATCAAAATTGTCATCACGAAACAAAGTAATACATGAGAAATCGTTTGTTTTAAAACGTGATGAAATAAAACATCACGATTTTCATCACAAAACAAAGTAATAGGCCTACAAAAGAAATACATTTTTCAAGAGTGATTGAATAAAACATCACGATTTTCATCACGGAACAAAGTAATACATAAGACATCGTTTGTTTGATTGCAATCAACCGCGACAGTTCGTCTCACACACATAACAATGCACTGCGATCAAATAGGTTGATGACATCATTTGATTGAATGGACTGCACTGCGCCATGATTACGTGCACCGGTTCAAATCCTTTGTTTGGAGCCAATCAATAATTTCACGTAGGCCTACAGCCTCTATGCAAATTAGAGTTTACACACGCTGCAGCTGGGGTAATCGACCGAAGCTTGTTGCCGTTAGTGATCGAATGCATGAGCTTATTTGCTTTACTGAATCGATTTACTGGATTAATTTCCTGTTAACTGGGTTTAATGCCACAAAGGTCGAATCGCCTTTGCCATGGACCATGACTGCATCATGATCTAGTTGCTGTGTGCTGTGCATTTATCAGTATGAATGAGACAAAAAATCTTAACAAAAACCATAGACCTATCCAAAATACCTTTCACTTGATGCATAACTAATCAGTCTGTGTTGCAAACTTTAAAACAAGAGAATTGATCGAAGAGCTTTTGGATTGTACCAAAATGTCTTAGGGGTACTTACATCTTGGGAACCCTATGTATAAACTCACCTGTTATAATGGCCGTTTTTCCATGCAACTTCACCTGAATGTGCTTACAATTTCTGCGGTATAGCCCACCATTCACATGGTACTTTAACCCAAATGTGCAGATCAAAAGGACGCTTACGACAACAAAAATTGTCATAAAAATGGCCATTTTGAAGTCTAGCAGTGACAGTTACGATATGTGCAAAATTATGAAAGTGATTATTGCTTGCTGTGTGCAGTTCCAATGTTGTACCAATTGTTATATTCAGAAACTAGTTCTTCGGTTAACAGAAGTTACATAATGATTTAGCTCAGATCCGACTGCTTACAGTGCCACTGTGCTTACTAGAAAAACGCGTTCAAAAACCTGAAGATTTATTTGTCAGTCAGGGCACATATATAATACACTCAGTGAACCCTGACGGCAATGAACCGGCATAATAAGCCAAACTGATCATATTTACAAAATCACAGTTCAATTAACCACCACAGCTCCAAATTTGACCTGACGTGGATTTAAGGTGGTTCGTACGGCTAATCAGGCTTACAGCAAAATAGCCACAATAGCGAATCAGAATAATTATGTATTAACTTAAGGGGTGGGGTATGAACCTTTGGACAGTATTTATTTTGGGACATTAGAGCACATCAGACATATCGAATTGCATTCTGAATGCGAAGAATGTCCTTCTTATATCAAATAATTTTGATTTTTTGAAATTCGCAATGTAATACAAATTTTTATGACAAATCATTAAAATTGATATTTTGATATTTAACAGTACTCGAAGTAAACTTTATAAATCTAATTATTTATACTTAAAGTGTATGTAGGTGGGATGAACAACCGACGATCAATTGAAAATTTTGACCTTTCGTATTGAAGATATGGATTTTTTTCCCCAAAACACCACAAAAAATTAGGTCTTTTTGGGAAAAAAACCCATATCTTCAATATGAAAGGTCACAATTTTCAATTGATCGTCAGTTTTTCTTCCCAGCTACATATCAGAAAGACATTCTTCGTATTCAGAATGCAATTCGATATGTCCGATGTGCTCTCATGTCCCACAAAAAATACTGTCGAAACGCTCATTCCAGATCCCTTAAGGGGGTATAATACCCTGATTTTCATCAGTACCCCTCTTCTTTTTTTTTCTTGCAAATTTATGAAGTACATAAATATGTTCATCACCTCATGTCCTGAACTTATAAAATATCTCTACCTACAAAGTGCTTTTAAACCATTTTAGTATATCATTTTTGCCCTGTATACTTTTTTGTTTACCTGTTACTATAGGATTATAGTAACTCAGAATGTGTGCCTCATAACAACACATAATTTATTCTATTCAAGTAGTAATTGAATAGAATAGATTATATCTTTTGTTATACCATGTTCAGATTGTGATCAACCAGGCATGCTAAAATAGCTTAAAATATTTCTTCCACATGAATGGTATAGCAAATTTAATACTATATAGCCTCTATCATGTGTTGTTTGGAAAAGAGATAAGGCTATAGGTCATCATGGGTCAGGTTATAGGTCACCTGGTTGAGGTCAAATTTAGGCATCCATTTTGAAAAACATGTGATATATAAACATAGCTATAATGAGGCATCAATTTGGGCTATAATGAGGCATCAAAGTTTGACTTTTTACTGGATATCATTTTTGGGAATGGCTAGTTGAAATAGATTGGAAAAACGAAGGTAAAATTTGTACCAAAATCGCAAAAATGAAACACCTACCTAATCTGATGGTATAGGTGAAGAGAAATACAATTTGTTTCCACATAACTGTAATTTGGTTGTGGAAACTTTTTACCTATGGCTTAATTAGGTTTCAGTGAAATAATGTCGCTAGTTAAAAATACAAAATATAGCTCAACATTGAAAATAGAAGCATTTTAACCAGTTCGTTTGTTGATAGGTGTGGAGCACTGAAAATCGCCAAGTTCTTGAAGTCATCAAGAACCACTTATTCCCATTTTACATATCAACATTATTTCTCTAATGCGTTAGCAACATGTATCCAAAATGTTAACGAAATCCGTTGATAGTAAGCTTTCCAAAATGAAGTAAATTTAAAACATCGGTGATGTACCACCTTTTGGCTTCTACCTGTAAAAGCATGTAAGCTACATTGATACCGATGCCACCAACAGAACGAGAAGATTTGCCCTTCATTTTGCATACTACTTTTTGTCCATTTTTTCTCATTTCTTCACAAAATGCCAAAAATGGAACAAAAATGCAATGGGTGTAGTCCCCCCTTAAAACAAACTAAAGATAAGTCTTCACTCCATGTATTTTTAGAGATCAGAAAACTCTAACATTTCTTATGCATTTCTTTATTTTTTGAAAATTACCTAAATTTTTCCACAGTGTGCTATGGTTTCCGAACTTTCACAGATGGTATATAAACTTAGTATCTTAATTCCTAACTTAACACATAATTGAAAAAAGGTGGTGAGAGAATTGTCTAAATATGACTCTTGTTTTTGGAAATTTGATCTTTCATCAATTCATAAATTGATGATCTTGGCAACATGCCAACAACACTTCGCGTATAATGTCTATGGGGTTTTCCAATCACCAAATATTATGTAAGTCAAAAATATTCTTTTGGAAAAAATTATAAATTGGCAGGTGAGTTTTACTCACCCATCTACACATCCTATATCATTTTCAAGCAAATAATGTCCATAACACCATGGCCGTTTCTGTACTGAAAACATTCATTTGGTCATTTGGACGAATCAGAACCCTATCAGGGTTAAAGAACTGTGTCCTGACGGAGAGTATGCTTGCTATAATGGAGACCGAATTAAAATGACTAGTTTGCGTCTGACGTCAGGGCAAAGGCACGACGTGATTGGTTACAGACCTGCGCAGTACGGCATTTTTGGTCTGGTTAACAGGCCGTCATACGCAAACTAATCTTTTTAATTCGGTCTTCAATTATAACTTTATTGTGGAGTAGGAAACCACTAAATTAAGGTCAAGTACTGTAACACGTATGCACTATCATTCTTACCACCTTAAATACCAAGACAGAATCTGTACAATACACCAATGGTACAGAGAATCGCAAAATATGATTCAACCAAAAGAAAACAATAATACAAATACAGGGTGAGTAAAAAAAAGTGCAATAGAGAAAAGAATCCATTTTTATTTAAGAACGGAGTTGAACCTGTTAGGTTTTAAAACATTTTATAAATGATATATCCATTAGTGAACTTGTGTGAAAAATTCAAGGAAATAGCATTTAACGTTGTGTTTTTATGACACATTTTATAGCGATACCCAATTTTAATGTTTGTCCAAGACACATCTAAAATTTGAATGTCAGCCCGCTCTGTGTAAGGTAGATTTGGAACAACTGCCATTTTCTTAACCTCATTGGCATGAAAATAAAATGGAGCACCCAAAGTATTATTGCACTTGGTCTTGTTTAATTTATTTGTTGTTATTTTCATTTTACCTTTACATAAAGATGTTTATTCTCTATCAAAAACATACAAATTTGTAGGCGGAAATTTTGTAAATGTCGAAATGAAATGCGCTTATTGAAGTGGAGTGAATTATAAAATATCCAGTAAGTTGGACATATTGGGATTAAAAAAACTGGAGTTGGAGTCGAGTGAGGTATGACGGACTTAAAGTAATGTTAGAAAGTTTGTTTGAACAGAAAAAAGAAATAAAAATAATGCAAAAATCATCCTAATTTAAGCTAAAGTCAGTTTCTGAGCTGGTGCCAAAATGGATGCATGTAACCACCTTAAACATGTTTTTACGTAATTTAAAAAAAATACGTACCTATTTCTGGAAATAATATCCTAGGGAGTAAACGCATAGTGAATATAAGAATACAAAATGCACTTCTCAAGTGTTTGAATTTTTATTCAATTTTATGAGGATTTTTGCGAAAATGACCGTAATTACTGAGTGCATCCGCCAATTTTGTTGGTAATTCGGATTCTCTCCGGTTTGGGGAGTTTAGGGATGTGCCGCTGAGAATTTGAAAGTGTATGGCTAATGACAAAAGAAAAATTGTTTTGCCAACGTTAACACAATTCCTATTTTGATAAAGGAATGTCTTTTTGTTATAGTAATGTCCAAATTAGAACTTACTGTTAATAATACGATGAAAATGCATGACGGGTATAAAGATATGAAATTCAAACACTTGACAGTATAGTTAACTGGTGCAATATTAACAAAATGTCTTTAAATCCAGACAAGTGCAAGGTTATGAGATTGTCCAGGAGAGTTGGTGTTAATAGATCCACTCCACAGTACACCTTACTTAACAAACCCTTAGGTGTAGTTCATAGTTATAAATATCTCGGCATTATGATTTCTTCAAATCTGAAATGGGGGGACCATGTTAAATCAGTCACTTCAAGAACCTTATATACCTCCCTCTGCCGTCCAATTCTTGAATATGGTATCCCAGCCTGGCTTCCACATCAAAGTGGACACTTAAAATCCTTGGAAAAAATACAGGGACGTCTGGCACGTGCCTGTATTCCAGCACCCAGGGGCGAGCTTGAGTATGGTGTACGCCTTGAAAAACTAGGTCTGATGTCTGTGTGCAATAGATACAATTATCTTGCTATTTCTTTTATTGCCAAGTGTTTTTACTGCAAGCATGATATTGATCATTTGGAGTATATTTCCATCAATACTCGTCATAGTAATTCTCTTAAGTTCTCCCATTCTTATGCTAGAACCGATAGTTTTAAATACACTGTCTTCAATCGTTTTCCAGTTTATTTTGATCAACTTCCTCCATCTCTCAAAGACCAATTCTTGTTTAGTATATTTAATTTCCTGGACAATCTCAAAAAACATTTCAAAACAATTAGCTGGAATTCAAAATAGTTTTTAGTTGGGCTTAGGCTTATTTTTTATTTAAAGGTTGTGCTTACATTGTATTATCATGCCTCATCTTATGTTGGAGAATGTAGGTAGATTCATCCTTTGCCCTGTTCCCCTGTGCTGATTGTCTGTGTTCTTGTGGGAATCAATTAGGTTTAGCCACTTTGAAAGTGACTTTGTCACTATCTGGCTATCCCTGCCAGGGGTTCTCTTGTCCTTGGTTTAAATTGTTCCTGGTTAAGGCATGCCATCTCTCTATTTTCTCCAACATGGGTCAATTCAATTTCAATTTCTTGCTTTATGACCTGCCATGGCTTACATTTTTATATCTTTGCATGTGTAATTTATATATTTATGTGTAATTTTGATATTGTGCAATATTTTATATGTATATGTGTCTTTTTGCTGGCAAATAAAATGATATGATATGATATGATATGATATTTGAAGTCACAGAAACATCTCACGTGAAATTGATTCATGGGCACTAATCAGTCATAATGCTACTTGGCTACCGGCATTAATTATTGATTTATATAAGTAGGTAAAGAAAATCACACAATATTGACTACGGTGTTACGGAGAAAAGCACCAATTAACCAAAAATTGGGAAAGTCTGACTGAGGTCGCAGTAACGTGACATTCACGTGATATCGCGTGGAGCAGCATTTTAAGATTCGTGACTGGTTTAGCCAGAATTTCCCAATTATACGACTTTGCCGAACTTTATGACGACATAGTAATCCCTGTTTGGTCCTGCAGAAAAGTGTGTTATTATTAGAATATTGAGGACCCTATTTATTTTAAGCCTAATTTGCAGGTGGTAAAGTGTTGTAAACTGCCCATTCACTAAAGGAGAACACAAACAAATAACCAAGTCACAAAATAAGTCCACAAATAATGAAACCAATGTTTTAATGAAAATAATTAGCGGCCTCAATTTCTACAAAATCTACAATTAATTTGTGAATAAATAGAAAAATGAAGTAATATGTATATGGTGAAAATTATCATCATGAATAACGCAAAAATATCAGGTGTTTTATTGTGTCATTACCCAAGACTAAAGTTGAAAATTTAATATACTCTTGTGCTTTTCAAATTAAATAATGTTACAACCAAACAGCGATGATGACGTCAAGTGAACAATGACGTCAAGTGAAAAATACAGAGACCATTAACTATCCTTTATTGGTTGCATGTTAAGTCAGATTCCACTTTAACCTTTGTAAACCAAAGTCCAGATTTGCTGTAAAAGCAGCTTAGTCTTGCATTCCAGTCGCCTCACAGCTGACTTCCCATAATTTCTTAGCTAATCCAGCATCACGAGTAACTTCCGTCTCCTTAGTTAAGCAACAGTCGTCAAAATATCCTCCTGTTAACTTGGTAAGAGATTCCTCGAGAGCACAGTATAAAGTTGTCTGAGCCCCGGCCTCTTCATCGATTCCAACCAATGTTATAGCAATTCTGCGAACAGAATGAGACTATATTAATTATACTATAATGGTATTCGAACATGTATTATGGCTCCATAAATGGGTAAGAGGCAATAAATTATTAATTACAATCTGGTAACCACGATAATATTTGTACTAATTTGAAAATACTGAAATCTATTATTTTAATCCCGAATATACAGGGGTCAACAAAAATATGCTCCAAATTTATTCTGAAGCATACCAAACTATTTGCCTGGTCCGAATGATAGCAGAAATGTAACATTTGTGCGCGTACGTACGACCTATAGTTACGGGAGATATGGGGTATTTTGCATTTATATTTTGAACAGAAGTAAAAAAATATAGGTTAGTCCGAAAAGAATAGTTTGCACTGTTTGTGATGTTAAGTGACGATAGCTCTGTTATCTCGTTGCTGCGAAAGTTACCAGATATTGCAGATACAGTACAGTGTAAACTACAGCATTTTTTTCTGAAACCCCTAAGCTATAAAACAAATTACTTCAATTTTACAAAGAGGCATCTACGTAGCATTTTTATTTATGTGATCCGTGGTCAAATAATTTGACATGTTTCAAGTTGAACTTGTGCAATTGAAATACGTTAATTAATTTTTCCCTTTACGATCATGCGGGACCAATTTGAGGGTCCTCTAGTGCCGTAGTGTCAAAGTGCTGCTTGGGCAGTGACATATTGGAATTCATCATTTCACTACCACCACCATCACCACCACCACCACCACCACCACCACCACTACCACCACAACTACTAACACCACTACCACCACCACCATAACTACAACCACTACAACCACCCCTACCAGCACCATAACCATAACCATAACTACAACCACCACCACCACCATCAAATACAAATTCGAAAAAGTTTTACATTTACCTAGTAGCGATACAAAGAGCAAGTCTTGATATTCCTACAAATTCCGTAGATATATTTACAATATCAGTTTTAGTACACCCTGGATGCAATGCGAAAGCAGATACCCCCGTCCCTGCAAGCCTCCTAGCCAGCTCTTTGGTGAACAAAATATTGGCGACTTTACTCCTTTCGTATTCACATAATCCGGGATATACTCTTCCCTTGCTACTTTTCTTCTCAAAGTGCATATCCCCAGGTTTAACATAAGTATTGGCAATGGAAGAGACGTTGATGATTCTGCTTGGTGAAGATTTTTTAAGGAGATCCAGTAGTAGTAAGGTTAGAAGGAAATGTCCAAAATGATTGGTGGCGAAGACCATGTCGTAGCCTTCTGCTGTATAATGATCTTTTGGTGCTGCGATAATACCTATAAGTAACCATATATATATATTTACTCAACTGAAATTGTCAAGTCACTGTACCTTTGCATGTAGCAACAGGTTTATGGGTTACCATCCATTTCTCATAAACAAACAATTTGCCTAGTAATTATGTTTATCAAAAACCAGAATAAATCCATATTTGCAACCAGTTGAAATTAAGCTTTACTTGGTTTGACAATGTTGTAAACACAGAAGACAATAGCCAACATTCAGCATTAGATTCAAAACATCCCTAGTAAATTTTATGTAAAACGGAGCATATTAACAATTAGAATATTTCAAATTAGACTCTGTTCCACAACGTGGATTTTACTAGACTTTTGACATGTTTTTGTGAGGCGGATACACGTAGAATAGATTCTTTTGCAATATGTGATGGGTCATTTCATTGTTTGTCTGGACTATAAAGTGAGTACCTACCAGCGTTGTTAATTAAATAATCCAATCTCTGTTCTTCTTTGAGGAATTCTTCAGCAAATCTCCTCACTGATCCTTGGTCAGACAAATCCAGATGCCTGTAGACTACATTGGAACTTCCAGATCGTCTTTGAATCTCTTTCACAGCTTCTTCTGCTTTCACAGGATTACGACAAGCTATGATGACTCGTGCACCACGGCGAGCCAGGTCGACAGCAGTCGCTCTGCCTATCCCACTATTGCCACCTAAGTAGGTCAACCACAAACAACTATTAATAATTGTATGCCGTAAAACATCGTCTATAAGCATATAGAGTGCTTCTGATGAAAGCTAAACTATTCCAGGCGCCATGGAGTTTGAGCAAAAAAAATACAGATCCAAGCATATACAAACAAGTATTATTGTAAGACCAATCTATTGTATTGGTATGTTTACGCTTGTTTCGTATCAATTAAGCTTTCATCAAAAACACATATAATGATTATAGACAAGGTTTTATGGTATTTGTTTTTCCTACCGAAGATACTATAAGGTCTTTATAAATGCTATTAATTTCAACAGATGCTATAAAAACCCCGAAAATGATTATAATATGTATCACGCGATCTTCGTAGTAGAAGCCAGGATCAGGCTATAATTAGGGATGACCATCATAATTTCATGTTGCCGCTATTGCTACAAAAGATTGTTTTCTGGAAAGAACTCATCAACAGAGGTATTTTGGTGGTTAAATGGTCAAAATCGGTCAAAAACTTTTCGAATTATGACTTTTCAAAGTTTCCCATTCTGACCGGTCATTGGAACGAAATAAATTGACGAAGTCTAAAAATACCAATGTGAGCAAAATTGGTATAAGCATATATTTACCTTTTTATATTTCTTTATTTTAATATATATATGCAAACATGAAACAAGCATATTGTGAAAGTATCAAAGGGGTTTCTTATGAAATGGCACTTTACTAGTCAATAGCATTAAGTATTTCTTCAAACCGAGGCACTGAAATCATGCTTTTAGAAAACATTTGCCAAAAAGCATCCATAATGGCCGAAATGGCACAAAATCAAAAGTCCAGGTGAACTTTTTTTCCACAACAATATACACTACACATAAGAAAAATACTAATGTACTACAAGGGATTTTCAACATATCCAAACAATCAAGTACCAACATGCACAGCTTTGTCCTGATATCACTTCTAGGGTTTTAACAAAATGTTTAACCTCTATTGTGATTGGCAGCAGCATAAGGTATCTCTTTGATAGCTGATAATGCCCAGCCATTCAGCAAGTGGCTAATAACTGACCTTGATAGGCTTGAATGAATACTGTCATCTGCTACAAAACCATCACACTCTAGGAACTGGTCACTCCATATGCTACAGGGAGCACAGTACTTTAACAATGGAGTGAAAGACTTATTATTGATTAGGCGCGTATTTTAAAAGTACAGCTCCTGTGCGTGTATAGCAACAAGTCAGTGCAGATGGTATAAATATAAGAAAATGTTTAGGGTTGAAATCAGGTGAAAAATACATCGAATGGGCACGAAACTTCACATTTATGTTCAGAAAGGTGTCTTCTTAGCATGATTCGAAAGGAGTATGGAAATTCCAAAGGGAAGCTGGTGATTTAATTTGTAACTCGAGATCTACTTGTTCAATTTTTTAACCTTTATACAGAGGGTATGATAGAGGTATTGCTGGCAACTCTGCCAAATTACAGCTCAGTAGGCCACGTTTTTCACCTGAAATTATTGACATGAATATTTTGTGCCATTCTTGAGCAGTGCTGAACTCAGCCACGGGCAATTAAGCGCACTGTGGCGATGGACCAATTTTGACTCGCACTTACAGGAAAATGATATAAGTTATGTTGCTGTAATTTGCAAGATAGTTACAAATTATAATTGGCATTAACATCTCCAATTTTTACAGAAAAATTATGAAAAATAAAAGAATGAGCTCAATTTAGAAATGTATGTGCAAGCAGTGCACAGTTGAGCTCCCTGCATGTATATGGGAGTGTTCTAATCAAGTTGATGGTTCATTGGTCATCCCTACTATAATTATTTGATATAGCCGGCCGGGGGAGAATAGTGGACCTGGCACCATGAAGTGCGCAAATACATTCAAATGTCAGTGCACATCGCAATGCCGTTGCTTAATGATAAAGCTATAAGTATATGCTATAAGAAGTAATAACTAATTTGATATTCATTCAATGTATACACCTACCTGTTATAATGACCGTCTTGCCTTGCAACTTCACCTTAATTTGCTTACAGTTTCTGCGATATAAGCCACCATTGAGGTGGTATTTTAACCCAAATATGAAGAATATAAACACGATTATTCCGACACCAAGGACTAAAATAAACGCCATTTTGAAGCCTTACAGTGACAGTGTTATATGGTCAAAACACTGAACAATTAATATTTTTTGCTCAATGCTGCATTCAGACAAAATATAGCCTATAAGGTTCATTGGGTTGTTCCAAGTTGTGCTACGTGTGGTAAGCTACGTGTATGTACAGCCTCGGGTGAATACAACTCTCGGCCGGATATAACTTCAATAAGTACTTGACATTTCAGGTTTGGTTTGAAGTCGTCACTCAGAACGTTACTGACCAACCTCTATTGTTATGCATAGTCGTACTTTTCTCGGTCAAATAAAACACAATAATAGTATTATTTCAGTAATGTCTGGTAAAACCACAGTACTTGGATATACCTTTATAAAATCTGGTCTTAAACTTGGGCATGAAATTGTGTCTTTTAGTGCCAGACCTTTTCGACGTAATATCTGCAGAGTATGATATGAGGTTTGGTGATATCTCAACGATATCTCAACGATCTCTCTTGTACCGTTTTCTTGTGGCATTCTTCAGAAGTGAGCGGTCCGTTTACCAATATTTTCGGTCAAATCTCCATTCAATTAACACGGGAGTTGGCTAGCTATGCCTTGCCCTCACTCACTATTTTACCAAAGTGCGAATATTTCTGAACATCTAACCTAGCTGTAATTTTAGATCATGTTAGAGAAATATATTTTTATATTTATATAAGGTTTTGAGAGTACTTTTAATATTGGCCGGTTATTTTTCAGACAGTGACGTTAACTAGGCAAATGCCTATACTTCTACACTATTTGTGCAGGTCACACCTCAATGGCAGAGAGCACTGTGTATTGTGTATAGGAAAACGGACAGTAACTGCAGTATGACTCTTTATTTTTAATGTTAATTCCATTCTAGGATCTAAACAAGCTTATAGGATGGCTCGTTAACGATTAAAATGATTAGTTATTATAAAAGAATAGTTCATGGAAGCGGCAATCCTCATTAGCATATGCCGCATTGTTATTAAAATGGGCAATTGTGTCATTAATTCATATTCACATGTTATGGGTAGCATTTTACACCACTACGTAGGGCAAGTCATGAATAATTTAGCGTTGTGAACCACTATGTGTCGAGAAATATAGTCGAACGAATTCATTGGAATTAAATTAGTAATAAAAGTATCCCTATGTACGTTTTTATTTAGGGCTCAAATTGGAGATACTAGGGGAAAGGGAATGATTCTAGTGACATGTCTCTGTTCTAACGGTATTTAAGCCTCTATTGACACACAAAAAAAACGTTGAAATTAAAAGCAATGTAGACAAGATATCATCACAGCATCACCATCTGCTGAAGACGCTAGACGAACTAGTGAAAAGATTCCAGGTGAGCGCAAAATAGTGTAGTGTTGAAGTTAAACTCTTTAATCATTATATTTACCACTACGTATGAATATCCACTCGTATAAAAACAACTTGCCTACACTTTCTTTGAACAAGTTCATTTGGATTGTTAGATTTAACTGTTAATATAGTTCTTTTATGCAAATCCAAAAATAATGCAGATGTTTGAACAGTTTAAAAACTGGTGACGTCTCAGCACTACTGGTTTTATCAGACTGACAACTCATCATATCTGACCGTTTCCTTATGCAGGCAACAGGAACCACTATAATGCATAGAGGTCGAACAGTGGTGTGACCTGGAGTCCCGACATTGCTCTTATGAACTCACATCTTTGTCCCTGATATTATGGGCTGTCGCGTCCATAAGTTATAATAAAAAGCGCATTTTAAAGCAACACTGCGGTGACAAGGAAATCAAATAATTATTTACATGCATAACAACCATCGTCAGTTTCTAATAAATAAACTCCACGAGATACAAAGCTACACCTGAGTGAAACTGTCAACGGAAATTGTTACCACAATTTAAAACCAAGCAAAATGAGACGGAAAAGTAAAACTTTGATTGCTGCAGTTATTTTTAGTAAGAATCAGGCCCGTACGCAGGATTTGGTGGGGGGGGGGGGCAGAGGATGCAAATTGTGTGGGAGCGGGGAGTACCGCTCCTAGGAAAATGACAGTCATATTTTTAATACTTGGATAAAATGTTTGTCACAATAACTTACTTTATTGCTTTTGTTGCCACATTTACTGACAGAAGTCGTTTGCAAAGGGAACAAATCTTTTCTGGCAATTTTTTTTATCATGATTAAGGGGGGTACTACACCCATTGCATTTTTTGTGATTTTTTCCATTTTGTGAAGAAATGAGAAAAAAATTGGACAAAGTAGTATGCAAAATGAAGGGGCAAATCTTCTCGTTCTATTGGTACATGTAGCATCTGTATCAATGTAGCTTACATGCAGGTAGAAGCCAAAAGGTGGTACATCACTGATATTTTAAATTCACTTCATTTTGAAAAGCTTACTATCAATGGATTTCGTTAAAAATTTGGATATGTGTTGCTAACTCATTAAAGAAATAATGTTGATATGTAAAATGGGAATAAGTGGTTCTTGATGACTTCATGAAATTGGTGATTTTCAGTGCTCCACACCTATCAACAAACGAACTGGTTAAAATGCTTCTATTTTCAATGTTGAGCTATATTTTGTATTTTTAACTAGCGACATTATTTCACTGAAACCTAATTAAGCCATAGGTAAAAAGTTTCCACAACCAAACTACAGTTATGTTGAAAACAAATTGCATTTCTCTTCACCTATACCATCAGATTAGGTAGTTTTTCATTAGCTTCACTTTTGTGATTTTGGTACCAATTTTACCTTTGTTTGTCCAATCCATTTCTAAATTGTACATTTACATCCATTCCCAAGAAATGTTATTCTATCCATCATAGCATTATATATCCAGTAAAAGACAAACTAGACAAAATATCAAAAATTGATGCCTTATTATGCTATGTTGATATATCACATGTTGTTCAAAATGGATGCCAACATTTGACCTCAACCCAGTGACCTATAACCTGACCTATGATGACCTATAGCCTTATAGAAATCTCTTTTCCAAACAACACATGATAGAGGCTACATAGTATTAAATTTGCTATACCATTCATTGTGGAAGAGATATTTTAGCATGTCTGGTTGAGCACAGTCTGAAGATGGTATAACAAAAGATATAATTTATTCTATTCAAGTACTCTCCTTGAATAGAATAAATTATGTTCTGTTATAAGGCACACGTCTGAGTTACTATAATCCCATAGTAATAGGTAAACAAAAAAAGTATATAAGGCAAAAAGTATATATACTAAAATGGTTTAAAAGCACTTTGTAGGTAGGGATGTTTTATAAGTTCAGGACATGAGGTGATGAACATATTTATGTACTTCATAAATTTTCAAGAAAAAAATGAGTGGCACTGATGAAAATCATGGTATTACACCCCCTTAAGTCTAGGTAAAGTTATGTCGACGTAAATGGAGGATGGTCAAATTTCGTTTAGTTTTTGATCAAGACAAAATTCACTTAGGTATAATTACATATCTTGACTCCGTGGTAGAGTAAGAGCTAATAAAAATTTATATACTAGCTTAAATGGCGGATGGATATGCAAGTCGGTATTTGAATTAGCGTGTATAGTAAACGCATTCTGGATGCGCTGAAGCTTGTTAATGTAACTCATGGGAAGACCATAATACCAGGTTCTCATATTTATAATCTTCAGGATATCGCATAGATAGCGAAGTTATTGAATTTTAGCAGTGCAAATCCGGTTTTAACATTGTCACTACCCGCGCGCTTGACGAAATATATCACTGAGTTTAATCAGTTCAGTCTAGCTTGAAAAAAAAAGGCCTTAGCCTGAGTCTCTCTTGTACTTAAAGTCACCTGATTGACCCATGCTTTTCTACAAAACATTTTGATTGACATGTCAGGCAACAATAAACAAAAAAGCTAGACTGTACTACGTACGAATTATTTCTCTCATGGAATTTTTTTCCCATGGTATAAAATATTTCTCTAGTCCTTACTTGATAACGGTTCAAGTTATCTTTTTTTAAGAAATCATGTTGCAATATTGTCCCGACATGATGCACTTATGGTCCACGGCAAACCCGATTCGACCTTTGTGGCATTAAACCCAGTTAACAAGAAATTAATCCAGTAAATCGATTCAGTAAAGCAAATAAGCTCATGCATTCGATCACTTAACGGCAACCAGCTTCGATCGATTACCCTAGCTGCATCGTATGTAAACTCTAATTTGCATAGAGGCTGTGCGTGAAAATATTGATTGCCTCCAAACAACAAAGGCATGATTTGAACCGGTGTCCTTCACCGTAATCATGGCGCAGTGCAGTCCATTCAATCAAATGTTGCCATCAACCTATTTGATCGCTGTGCATTGTTATGTGTGTGAGACGAACTGTCGCGGTTGATTGCAATCAAACAAACGATATCTTATGTATTACTTTTTTCCGTGATGAAAAGCGTGATGTTTTATTTAATCACTCTCGAAAAATTTATTTCTTTTTGTAGGCCTATTACTTTGTTTTGTGATGAAAATCGTGATGTTTTAACTTATCACGCTCTAAAACAAACGATTTCTTATGTATTACTTTGTTTCGTGATGAAAATCGTGATGTTTTATTTCATCACTCACGAAAAATTGATTTCTTATGTATCACCTTGTTTCGTGATGAAAACCGTGATGTTTTATTTCATCATCACGCTCTAAAACAAACGATTTCTTATGCATTATATTTGTTTTGTGATGAAAATCGGGATGTTTTATTTCATCACGCTCTAAACATATTGTAGTTGTTATATGCATTTTAAGAAACAATTCTTATTAAAACAGTATGTTGTTTAGAAAAAATTTAGAAAGTGATGATGATGATGATGATGATGATGATGATGATGATGATGATGATGATGATGATGATGATGATGATGATGATGAATGATGATGATGTCTCCAAAAGTGTCCCGGGTTTTTTTCTTGCCCTAAATATGAGCTGCTCTCATGTCTCAGACCAAATAAGGCACTTCAATAATCAATAATCAGTCCCGCGACGGCCACCACTAACTAGCTACTAACTTGGGTTATGGGCGCTGATTTTCATGTTCACTGTCACTTACTCATCAGCGAAGTGCGACCTCTTTGTCAATCACCTACAGTACCCAATTTCGGCATACTATATAAGAAACTCATCATGATGATGGAACAGAGAGTACTTTAAATGTAGCTTGTACCGTTTTCTTGTGGCATTCTTCAGAAGTGAGCGGTCCGTTTACCAATATTTTCGGTCAAATCTCCATTCAATTAACACGGGAGTTGGCTAGCTATGCCTTGCCCTCACTCACTATTTTACCAAAGTGCGAATATTTCTGAACATCTAACCTAGCTGTAATTTTAGATCATGTTAGAGAAATATATTTGCTAGAAGGTTTTGAGAGTACTTTTAATATTGGCCGGTTATTTTTCAGACAGTGACGTTAACTAGGCAAATGCCTATACTTCTAAAGTACACTATTTGTGCAGGTCACACCTCAATGGCAGAGAGCACTGTGTATTGTGTATAGGAAAACGGACAGTAACTGCAGTATGACTCTTTATTTTTAATGTTAATTCCATTCTAGGATCTAAACAAGCTTATAGGATGGCTCGTTAACGATTAAAATGATTAGTTATTATAAAAGAATAGTTCATGGAAGCGGCAATCCCTCATTAGCATATGCCGCATTGTTATTAAAATGGGCAATTGTGTCATTAATTCATATTCACATGTTATGGGTAGCATTTTACACCACTACGTAGGGCAAGTCATGAATAATTTAGCGTTGTGAACCACTATGTGTCGAGAAATATAGTCGAACGAATTCATTGGAATTAAATTAGTAATAAAAGTATCCCTATGTACGTTTTTATTTAGGGCTCAAATTGGAGATACTAGGGGAAAGGGAATGATTCTAGTGACATGTCTCTGTTCTAACGGTATTTAAGCCTCTATTGACACACAAAAAAAAAACGTTGAAATTAAAAGCAATGTAGACAAGATATCATCACAGCATCACCATCTGCTGAAGACGCTAGACGAACTAGTGAAAAGATTCCAGGTGAGCGCAAAATAGTGTAGTGTTGAAGTTAAACTCTTTAATCATTATATTTACCACTACGTATGAATATCCACTCGTATAAAAACAACTTGCCTACACTTTCTTTGAACAAGTTCATTTGGATTGTTAGATTTAACTGTTAATATAGTTCTTTTTATGCAAATCCAAAAATAATGCAGATGTTTGAACAGTTTAAAAACTGGTGACGTCTCAGCACTACTGGTTTTATCAGACTGACAACTCATCATATCTGACCGTTTCCTTATGCAGGCAACAGGAACCACTATAATGCATAGAGGTCGAACAGTGGTGTGACCTGGAGTCCCGACATTGCTCTTATGAACTCACATCTTTGTCCCTGATATTATGGGCTGTCGCGTCCATAAGTTATAATAAAAAGCGCATTTTAAAGCAACACTGCGGTGACAAGGAAATCAAATAATTATTTACATGCATAACAACCATCATCAGTTTCTAATAAATAAACTCCACGAAATACAAAGATACACCTGAGTGAAACTGTCAACGGAAATTGTTACCACAATTTAAAACCAAGCAAAATTAGACGGAAAAGTAAAACTTTGATTGCTGCAGTTATTTTTAGTAAGAATCAGGCCCGTACGCAGGATTGGGGGGGGGGGCAGAGGGGTGCAAATTGTGTGGGAGCGGGGAGCACCGCTCCTAGGAAAATGACAGTCATATTTTTAATACTTGGATAAAATGTTTGTCACAATAACTTACTTTATTGCTTTTGTTGCCACATTTACTGACAGAAGTCGTTTGCAAAGGGAACAAATCTTTTCTGGCAATTTTTTTTATGATGATTAAGGGGGTACTACACCCATTGCATTTTTTTGTGATTTTTTCCATTTTGTGAAGAAATGAGAAAAAAATTGGACAAAGTAGTATGCAAAATGAAGGGTCAAATCTTCTCGTTCTATTGGTAGCATCTGTATCAATGTAGCTTACATGCAGGTAGAAGCCAAAAGGTGGTACATCACTGATGTTTTAAATTCACTTTATTTTGAAAAGCTTACTATCAATGGATTTCGTTAAAAATTTGGATATGTTGCTAACTCATTAAAGAAATAATGTTGATATGTAAAATGGGAATAAGTGGTTCTTGATGACTTCATGAAATTGGTGATTTTCAGTGCTCCACACCTATCAACAAACGAACTGGTTAAAATGCTTCTATTTTCGATGTTGAGCTATATTTTGTATTTTTAACTAGCGACATTATTTCACTGAAACCTAATTAAGCTATAGGTAAAAAGTTTCCACAACCAAACTACAGTTATGTTGACAAAAATTGCATTTCTCTTCACCTATACCATCAGATTAGGTAGTTTTTCATTAGCTTCACTTTTGTGACTTTGGTACCAATTTTACCTTTGTTTGTCCAATCCATTTCTAAATTGTACATTTACATCCATTCCCAAGAAATGTTATTCTATCCATCATAGCATTATATATCCAGTAAAAGACAAACTAGACAAAATATCAAAAATTGATGCCTTATTATGCTATGTTGATATATCACATGTTGTTCAAAATGGATGCCAACATTTGACCTCAACCCAGTGACCTATAACCTGACCTATGATGACCTATAGCCTTATAGAAATCTCTTTTCCAAACAACACATGATAGAGGCTACATAGTATTAAATTTGCTATACCATTCATTGTGGAAGAGATATTTTAGCATGCCTGGTTGAGCACAGTCTGAAGATGGTATAACAAAATATATAATTTATTCTATTCAAGTACTCTCCTTGAATAGAATAAATTATGTTCTGTTATAAGGCACACATCTGAGTTACTATAATCCCATAGTAACATGTAAACAAAAAAGTATATAAGGCAAAAAGTATATATACTAAAACGGTTTAAAAGCACTTTGTAGGTAGGGATGTTTTATAAGTTCAGGACATGAGGTGATGAACATATTTATGTACTTTATAAATTTTCAAGAAAAAAATGAGTGGCACTGATGAAAATCATGGTATTACACCCCCTTAAGTCTAGGTAAAGTTATGTCGACGTAAATGGAGGATGGTCAAATTTCGTTTAGTTTTTGATCATGACAAAATTCACTTAGGTATAATTACATATCTTGACTCCGTGGTAGAGTAAGAGCTAATAAGAAGTTATATACTAGCTTAAATGGCGGATGGATATGCAAGTCGGTATTTGAATTAGCGTGTATAGTTAATGCATTCTGGATGC
The DNA here is from genome assembly GCF_039555335.1 of Amphiura filiformis. Classification (NCBI taxonomy): domain Eukaryota; kingdom Metazoa; phylum Echinodermata; class Ophiuroidea; order Amphilepidida; family Amphiuridae; genus Amphiura; species Amphiura filiformis. Next base: position 61,544,297 of record NC_092642.1, read on the forward strand.
GCTGAAGCTTGTTAATGTAACTCATGGGAAGACCATAATACCAGGTTCTCATATTTATAATCTTCAGGATATCGCATAGATAGCGAAGTTATTGATTTTTAGCAGTACAAAAACGTTTTTAACATTGTCCCTACCCGCGCGCTTGACGAAATATATCACTGAGTTTAATCAGTTCAGTCTAGCTTGAAAAAAAAATGGCCTTAGCCTGAGTCAAGATGGTTGTCAAATGTTGACAGTTGGTAACAGGTGTCATGATGGGCAATCAGTTCCATCATATGACATTATTAAGTCCAGCTTTCCAGGAAGTGTCCTTTGCCTGAGGCAATTGGTTGTCAAATATTGACAGTTGGTAGCAGGTGTCATGATGGGCAATCAGTTCCACCATATGACATTATTAAGTCCAGCTTTCCAGGAAGTGTCCTTTGCCTGAGGCAATTGGTTGTCAAATGTTGACAGTTGGTAACAGATACTGATACTGATTTATATAAAGAGTCTGTAGTGTAATGTCATTATTTATGTGAAAAAAAAATGACAAAAATAAAAATGAAACCAATGATTCATATGTTTCGAGGTTTCACTGTAACATGGATTCCTTTTGGTGAACGGAGCACCAAATTATACGTAGGAGGAGGCGACTCGTCCAAGGAGAGGTAAAAGTTACGCAATATTATGGCAGTCACCATCTTGGTTTCGTTCAGAGCGAAGTTCTGTCCAATACAATTCCTATGGGAAAAACAATTGTTTGTCATAAAGTGAAGGTTTTTTTATCAAACCGGAATAGTAGAATTTGATTTCACAAAGTCAATGTCTTTATAATAATAACACCATCTTAATACAAATAACCCGGCCGCCAAACACAAAACATGTGACTTAAAGATTGGGTTACAATAGTTCTATTGAGTTTTGGGTTTTGAGTTGTGAAGAAAAACACTAGATTATCTTACCTTGGTCCTGCAGAGAAGGGGACGAACGCAAACGGTGTAATATTCTTTATGTTTTCTGGTGAGAATCGCTCAGGGTCATAGGTCATCGGATCTGACCAAACGTGAGGATTGTGATGTAGAGCATCGATCACAATGGATATACCGGTACCTAAATTGTGAAGGGAAACAAATACCAGTTTTACAACAAATTATTGATCTGTCCAATAGGGTTAAACTGAAGTATCGTAATCCCCATACGCTGATAAAAGTGATCAGAAGTTATTTTTATTCACATGATTAAATGCAATCATAGTGAGACTTAAATTTCATTTGAGCAATTTTCGGGTGATTTTATTTGTACGTTTATTTTGTTTGCGTTTGTTTGTTTTTTAAAATGCTCCTCTGAAAACATTATAATAATAATAATAATAATAATAAAACAGCATTTATATAGCGCATTGTGAATCGCAGATTCCTCAATGCGCTTTACAGTAAAAACGAATTAATCACAAAATAATAATACATCGAGATAAATGAAATCAGTATAAAAATTAAAAAGCCTTAAAAATACTACACCTATACATCAACAAGCATAATAAAATATATCTTTTAAAAGCCAGACCAGCTGTGAATACAATTATTAATTACAGAATTAAATAGCATATTTACTAGTACAGAATTGCACAACATGATAAAATAGCACAACATTAATAAATAACAAAATTATGCCATCTTTATCTCTATATTAACATGATTCAAAGAAGAAACTGAACGTTTTTCATTCTTTTTGAGAGAGGTATTTTACCTTCCGGTACTAATCTGCCATCAGGAAATTTGAGTGGTCGAGTTGTCACTCGTCTTATACTAGGCACCGGTCCTCGAAGACGCATACTCTCTTTCACACACATCGTCAGGTACGGAAGTTTAGCCAAATCATCCCTTGTGTTGTGAAAGAAATGAAAGAAATGACCGTTATTTCTTGACGAAGATAATATTAAACATGATGGTATTTCTTTTTAAAGAACGAGTATCTATTTAATATTTGATCTCAAATGTTGCATCTATAGACCACTTGACATGTGACGTCATTGCCCGGCAGTATGCGCGCGAATTATGGCAATTTCCATTGTTCTTTGCCCTGCAGTGTGCGTACGCATCGTAATTTGCTCAGGGCACGTGCAGTTTAAATCGCCCACCACATTTTATATAACATAAGAAAGCCATTGAACAGTCTAACGGTTCGTTCAATCATATCGATTGACCAGTCCCTCGCCATTGCTATCAACATCCCATCATTCTGATCCCGCATCGAAGGTCGAAAGTTAGGTATTTTGTAACAATTTTCCGAAAAACAATCTTCTAATGTTCTAATCTTCAAACATCTTTTAATGGCAACAACTTCACTGGCTTTGGAAAAATGTTAAGAATGTCAGTATTTTCTCTCTTCCAAATCGCTATAGTAGTTACTGTGTACCGGACATTTATTTGCCCGTTATCTTGAAATAAAATAAAATGCAGCTTACCATTCCAATTTTTCTGATTTGATTTCCATTAATTCATCAACTTCTTTCCTGCATTTACTTTGATATTCAGGGTGCAGGGCCATATTGACCATCATCCAGGATAAGCCACTTGCTGTGGTATCATGGCCCTCGAACATGAATGTATCCACCTCGTCTTGGATTTCCTGATTAGATAAACCACTCCCGTCCTCATCCTGTATTATAATAGGAAGTGATTCTGTGTTGATCATTACGTTACAAATCCCTTCAGTAATTTGCCATATCTTTCAAATCCCATAATTCCATAAAAAGGAAAATGGAAAACTCAAGGTTGGTCTGAGGTAAACATGATCTGGCTGATGAGTTTGCACTCAAATATTGAGACAAAGAAAGCTGACACACAATATTAATAGTAGGAGTCTATAAAGGAGATACCAAATGCTTGATATAAGGGGTGTTATTTTTGCTTCATGTACGTGATTTTTCTCGGGAGGGGAAAAAAGCCCGAAATTTTGTTTTGATATCTTATTAACATTAACTCTAGAACCGCAACCCCTATGGAAATATAAATGCGATTATTGGCTTTCTTGACTCATTTCCTAAGAGATCAATGTATTAATATAAAGAGGTGCACTGTAGTTCTTTAGCTAAATTGCTCAAATTACACCATGTAGACTAAAATGAATAAAACCCTTGAAAGTAAGCGAACCAGTTACTGTAACAAATAATCTTACCCTCGCACTCAGCAAAATATCCAAAAAGTCAGTCATTTTCTTATTGCTCCTCGTTAGTCCAACTTTAACCTCTTGGCTTCTTTTCTTGATGACACTCTGAGTGAAGTCGTGTGCCATGTTCACTGCTTTTCTATGTTTGCGACCAGTAGGACTTAATTCAAATATGAAATCGATGTAAAATGGTAGAAATCCAACTCGTTGACCGATGGCGTCGCTTATGTCTTGCACTCCCTGTAAATATGGGTGACTAGAACTGCAGAAATAGACAACAAGTCGAAGCACTTGAAGTTAAGTCGATTGACAAGCTCCCCCCGCCACACTTTATCCAAAATGCAGGCGCAGAATGTTGGTGTCAGGTGAAAGTTCGATTTTCTCATAATCCTCGGAATACATAATGGTGCAAAAAAACTTGGAAACACGTGGAATACAATTTTCCTTTTGGTAAAATTTTGCCCATTAAGATTAGGAACTATTTTAAACTGTTGCGATTTGGTAGTTCACAGCATCTTGCGAATAGAAGAATTAAAATATATATGACAGATATACTTTTGTAGGTCCTGTGGTTCTGGAGTTATGTTGTAAAGAGGGCTGAAACAACAACACTTTTCTAAAACGTACATAACTCACTAACAACAATAAATCAAGCAAGTTTTCAAATTGTGGTATAGGCTTTTAAAGTATGGTTTGTAGAATGAACTTTTGCAAAACATCAAAGTGTTATTTGTCAATAATATTTGATTTATAATAATATTGATTTGGATAATATTTTGGCAATACCGCGTCTACCCTTAAGTACGAACAGCATAACTTGGTAAATTAACAAAATATTTCAGTTTCGCTGAACTTATCAGTTGATATTGGGGGTTGGAAAAATTTACTTGAAGTATAGTGAATCCAGCACCTTTGGCGACAGAATAAGTTTATGCTACAAACATTTTGCCATATTGAAGATAAACAGATGAAAAGTGGAAAAATTGGTACTTTTGGGTTAATATGGCCAAATATGAGGTTAGTCTGGTCATAAACCCACATACAGGCGTCAAATTGAGTGGGGTGGATGATTGTATGGACCATCCACCCCTAGCAAAATATTCGGGTGATTTACCCCCCCCCCCTCCATCCCCCGGATCTATGCTTACGGAACCTTGTCGGCCTGATCACGTCACCCATCATGGCAATCATTGTATTTGCCTAATACAATACAAATATTAACCGTATCATTGTTTTATTATGTCAACAGAGGGCGACATTCACGTGTTAAATAGGGACGGCTTATAATAAATTGTTATTCGTCATTCTCAAAACGTATTCTTACCTCAAGTTCTGGCAGTCTGTTTCAATGGAGAAGATACATTTGAGTAAACCGTCCAGGGTTAGAAGACTTACGTCGGCAAACATCTCTATTGATCTCTCTCCACCATTACATTTTCCATTCCACTTTGACTGAACAACATTAATAAAAAAAAATCCTTAAAGTAATGATTATTGGGGAAGGTTTTTTGATATTGATGACAAGTACCCATTTTAGCTCATTTTATACCAAGGATCGACGTGACTCATGGAATTACGAATACTTCAATGACGTCATGAATTATCACAAAAGCTTCGGAATGGTCTGGTGATTTTCCGAGCTCCATCAAGTTTGGAATGCAGTAAAATACTATACAGTTAAAATCGTTTACAAAATGGTGCATGGAAAAATTGCGAAATTATGTTAATATTAATAGGAAAGTGCGTGAAAAGTTAACATTTACACTAAAATTTTTAAGCTTTACAAATATTTTTGCTGCCAGTGATATCATGCAATAAATGCAACGTACAATTGAAATGTTGCATATTCAAACCATAATTCAAAATTATTTATAGCAAAGAAAGATAAAATTAGCTTTATTTACCACCAGTGTTTCGGCTGATTCACGGAATATTGTTGTAAATGGTCTCAACACTTCAAAGTGAAAAGCAGGCGTGAGAAGACGTCGATTTCGGGCCCATTTCTTGCCTTTACTTAGTAGCAGCCCGTCACCAATCCATGGCCGAAGCAAGCTGTAATTTGCCTCGTCTTTTGGTTCTGAAATTTATTTTAAAAAAACCAGTATATCTTTAGCATTGTTTAGTAGACAAAAATACAATTTCAATGTAATAACGATTTTTAGTTTGGAGTTGGTACGTCTTGATGGTCAGATTAGCTCTATCGGTTAGGTGTCTAATGATGTCCCAGGTGTTGCAGGAGCGCCGAATCGGTCAATTTTTATATGGCCAATCCCACGAGAAGGAGGCAGCCGCGACGAGAGCGTCAGAGCATTTCACATATCCACCCAGTTGCCCTCCGGATCGCCTTTTAAAATAAGGGCGACACGAAGGGGACATCGTGGCAATTGTGGGTGACTGTTGAACCTCTGTGTTGTGTTGTATTGTATTGTATTGTATTGTATTGTATGACGTAAACCCCTCAAATAAAATAATTTCGCAGTTATATAACCCGTCCTACACAAAATCCTGTTCTTGTCATTACAATTTGATTGATGGGGTCGTATGCAGCGCAGAATCTTGTTAGCTTCAATTTGATACCAAATTTGCAGTGTTCGAATTTAGGAAAAATAAATGGTTGTCCCACGGACAACCAGATTACAATTTCTGGTTGTCAGTCTAAGTTTTTGGTTGTCCGTAGGCCTACAAATGTGACTTTTGGCTAGATTTATGGTTGTCCGGCGGACAACCGAATCAGTATTTTTGGTTGTCCGGCGACTTTTTTAGTTGTCCCGGGCAACCGGACAACCAAAATTTCGAACGCTGCAAATTTGCTACCAAACACTCTGAATTAACAAAGATTCAGGTGCCAATGGTATTATTGGCCAAAATGGAAGGGTTAGAAGAATGGATTAAAACAGTACTTTATCAATTTCAAAACCCTAACAAATTATATATTTTTGAAAAGCTCAGATATTAAGCTAATCAAAAATGTAACATTTGATGTCCTTTGAGCTTGAATATGCTAATTAGCTCAATTTCCCCCAAAATGAGGGAAAACAAGATTTTTTAATCCAGTTCATTCAAAATCTCCTCCTACATCTTTTGAGGTAGAAGAATTCTACCTATCTAAATATTTAGTATAAACCTTTTCCAACAGACCTATGATGTTTTTTAAAACTTGTTATGATAACGGGAAAAAACGGTTAAAATAAAATCAAGGTTAAATAAAACCATGATACCCGAGCTCTCTAACTATTTCAACTTTTACCTGGGTATTAACAACTTTCTTTCTACCATTTAAGACAACATGGTAGATGCAATTAAAAACACACTTAAAAGATTCGAGGAAGCATGTAGTCCGAATTTATTAAAAAAGTTAAATCATAATAATGAGTCATTTGAGTCCTGGTGCTGTTTGTGGTTCAATTCAATATCCTATATGTCCACAATAATTGGTGTTTACCACGGCCACACAGTGGCACCTCATTCTCATCTCTCTTTCAATTATAAAAAATTGAATAAAACACGCATTGTACCGGTACTGAGGATAGTCGTCAGGGGCTCATTGCAGGCAAGTAAGCTTGTCCACGCTTTCAATAATTTTAGACTGCGTGCATCGTTTGGACTTGCAACTTTTGAAAATGCACCAACTTTCATAAACTGGTATCAATCTTTGTCAATTTAGAGTGTTTGGTAGCAAATCTGGTACATGTATCACATTGGAGCTAAATATTATAAGATCTTACACACGACCTATTAATCGAATTGTCGTAACAAGATCAGATTTCGGCGTAGGACGGTTACATAAGGCACAACATCTTTTATGGTCCTATAGCGCTATCGGTGCCCGAAGAGGTTCTATAGTTCTATAGGACCAAATTGGATGTGATGCCTAACTGCGGACTTCCTTTATAGCTATACAGAGAGGTTAACTTATTTTAGCTTATATATGTGCTTTACCATTGGGATAGATCTTGCTTCAATTATTGTTGTTGAAAAAGTAATGTGGTTATAGAATTGTATACTTTACCAGCGGTAGAAAGGATAGCTTTGACAGTGTCTGGATGGACAACAAGAAGAGATCCTGCGAAAGGTCCTAACCAAAACTGAAAAGCATACTTGGCACGTTCTGCATATCCTTGAATCAGAGACGGTATTTGAGACCGATCACCAGACTGAAAACAAGAACAGATCCATAGAAAGTTAACCTTTTTCAAAATTTTAACCAAAAAAGAGCTAAAAAACCTCTATTTTTTGGCTCGCCACTCTAGCAAATGGGACTTTTGGGGCAAAAAAGTGGACTTTTTTAGTATCTGGCGATTCGGTGGAGTTACGCCACTGTAGGGCATACAAGAAACACAGCAGTGGTTTACCATGAGTGGATTACAATCGAATGTAAAAACTTGACGAAAAGTCCGATTTTCCCTTAACTGCCAGTTATACTTTGTGAATCAAAGACTTGAAACAATTCATTGTAGGCCAATAGGCCGGTGGTTCTTAACAGGTAACCCTTGAACCCTGTGCTAGCCAAATGCATCGTATGGGTTCATACACGGGGTGCATTATGACCGACCCATTATAGGCCTAAGTTGTCTGCTGATATTTTCTTCAGCTTAAAACTGCCGTTCGTTAAGATAATATTTACCATTGGTTACAATATCTGGGGTTGCAATTGAATAAGAAATCGCAACTTATCCCTGGACACTTACCAGCCTAAGGTGACCCAACAGCCAGTGTCGATCATAACATGGGAATTGGTTTAGCGCTTTCTCAATCTGCCTTCGCTTATTAATCAAACCAGCTATCTTGGCTACCGCTATAGCAAGCAACATAAAACTAATAGTCAACAGCACAAAAGTGACATCCATGTTGATTTACTCTAAACACACCAACGTGCATGTAATGTGCATGCCTGTGTTGATAAAATTATGGAAAATGGTCCCGGGCAATGGCTTCAGCATCAAACACAGTATATGTACACGTATTTTGGTAAATATTGATAAGGTTCAAGTAGGTTTAGAGCTGTTTAGTTTGCTAAATAATTCCAGATAGTGTGGCAGCGATTATCATATACCGGGCTGCTTAATTTCTTTCTGCAACCATAATGGGCCGCAATATATCACTAACCGCATAGTCCGAGGCAAGGTTCATTATTGTCAGGGTTAAGGTCTTAGGGTTAGGGTCTTATGGTTAGGGTAAGGGTTAGGGTTAGGGGTTAGGGATATGGTTAGGGTAAGGGTAAGGGTTAGGGTTAGGGTTAAGGGTTAAGGGTTTAGGGTTTAGGGTTAGGGTTAGGGTTTAGGGTTAGGGTAAGGGTTAGGGTTAGGGTTAGGGTTAGGGTGAGGGTTAGGGTTAGGATTATATTCGTATTTATTAGTACCAATATACTAGTAATAGTATATTGTGTGTATGCACTTTATTCCGTAATCAATAAGTATCACAAACACCTTTCTGGCACAACGAATCATAGCACAGTCATGTAGGCATTAGACTATGGGTACATAGATTGTGAGTTCGAACCCCAGGTAAACCGTTGTAGAATTTTAATTCTATCGATTTCCTTTTATTTTATTAAGTAAGAGGAAATAATAATGGTAACAAACTATGTACTATGTGTTATCGCATTGCGGCCCATTAGGCTGCGATCACATAGAAGTATACGGTATATGGTATTCGCTATACGAAATACGCTCATTCGATCAGGCTGAGTTCATATAGGAGTATACTATGTGAACTCAGCCTGATCGAATGAGCGTATTTCGTATAGCGATTAGCGAGTATAGGCATGATAGGTCAGTTTACCAATTTTCTAATCAAATGCTTGTAACTTTACTTCTTGAGGTCACATTGCATTCAATGAGGTGTCATAATGTGCAGAATTAGGACGGTATAGGCTACGCTGCCTTTTCGAATAGTCTGAATAGTGCCCTCTTATGTGACCCGGTACTATGAAATTACCTTGCTCGATTTAAGCTATACGCGTACACCTGCAAAACGTGCACCGTATACCCGAATAGTATACTTCTATGTGATCGTAGTCTTATGTGACCCGGTACTATGAAATTGCCTTGCTCGATTTAAGCTATACGCGTGCACCTGCAAATCGTGCACCGTATACCCGAATAGTATACTTCTATGTGAACGCAGCCTTATGGTTGCAGAAAGAAATTACGCTACCGGGCTAGTAAGTTTATTTTTAATATATGTGACCGTACACCACGAATGAGCGGTAAATTCAGCCCCGGTCAATTCTGTGTTATTTCGTGTTTAGAAAATATATATCACAAGCTTTTAAATGGCATATCATTTGACTTCAAACTATATTCAGAAGCGGGGTAATGGTTTATTGAACTTTGTTCCATGCGAGTATTTTTTTTTGCTCTTCACTTTTTCAAACCACCGGAAAAAAAAATTGGGTCAACCCGGGTTGTTGAGGAAGGGGCGGCAAAATAGCCACTGTGTTCCTTCAACAAAATGATCCAATTTTTCGGTTCTACAATGTCTTTTTCCACATTGCTGGTAATAAATATCAAACAGTTATAATTGGCCGTCATTTCAAATCATCCCCAAGTCAACGAGGTTCAGGAATGTCCTATCATTGTTAATTGTTGGTTATACATACTTAGACAAAATACAATGAATTGTAACCCACCATAGGATTTATCCAAGGCAAACAAAGACCAGAGCTATTAAGAATTCTATAGACATAGGTAGAAGCTTATTATCCTCTTCAACAATAAGATTTTTGATTGCTTTAAAAGGTGTTTGACTAGCGCTATCAAAATGAGATACATGTCGCACCAACTTTTTCACTATGCTCGTTTGTTGTGTAATGTGTAAATGTTTACTCCAGTAGTGTTTTATGTTATTTTTATTAAATTTTTTTCATTGTAAGTGAAAAAAAATTCAAATGCGCACAATAAGCCGTCAAAAACGAAATGCGCGCTACAGGAAACATACTTTTTTTTTTTGCCTAATACCCTGTTCACGGGGGACTAGAAATTCTCAATAAGTGTAAAAACATCGCTGACTTGAAGGCGTCAAGGAATGGAATATTGTAACATTACCATGATTACAGTCCCGGATCAGTGGCGGCGCTGGGGAGGGGGGAAATGGGGGCCATTTACCCCCAAATATTTTTCCTGCCCCCCAGTTTGCCCTCCCCACTTTTAAGGCAAACCCCCTAAATTACGTAAATTTCAACTTTTTCGATTCCCCCTGAAATTCACTTTGTCACCCCCCCCCCCCACCCCAACCCATGCCCCTCCCCGAAAAAATCCTAGTGCCGCCACTGTCCCGGATGATATGTGGGAAGGAGCTGGTATACACAGAAGAGCCTGGTGTGAGGAATGGAGAAGCGGGAGCTATGACTAATACCTACCTTCAATTTGCGTGGTCATTAAAAGACTCCGAAGCAAATTAAAAGATAACTATAATTCTACATGCACTAGGGTCCACAACATGCTCATCTATCAAGTCATAGTTATTTAACCCCAATATATTCGCACATTCATTGAATGACCTTTGAAAATTTGGGTTCAATTTTATTTTATTTATTTTATTTCAGAACTATTTAAAGAGGGTAGCCAAGATCAGTGATCCAGCACTGCTTTACACAAGGGCCCTCTTAATAATAATACAAGTACAAATTAGGTTACAAAGTTACATTATAAATACATTATAAATATGCATTAAAAGATACAGACATTTTTTTAAAGCACATAAAAAATAAGTAGCACCAAAGGGATACAAGTATCATACAACAATACACAAATCATTTAAAAATATATTATAGCACCCAGACAAAAAATAAAACAGATACAATCACTCTTTACTTCATACCCGATAAAATACACATGCACCCTGACACATACCAACCTCTCCAACCCCAACAACCACAAGACAACAGAGCACCAAATATACACCTAACACCCACATTACACACACCCCACCCCCTCCAAATACACACCCCTGTCACAACACACTAAGCCGAAAAAGACATACGATATCCGCACAGAAACACAAAACTTTGCTACACACCCCACGACATACCTGACACACCTTCATGGGCACCCCACTAAGGCACCAGAAACAAATATGTTCGATCTTTGGATCGACCGTCGATGCTGCTTCGATGCTTGTTATTAATGAACTATCAACTAATTAATCAGAATTAACGCTAAATGTATATTGGTCAATATCCCTATAGGCACAAATAACTATTTAATCACAATTAACAATCGTAAATTAATTGATTTCATAAATAATAAGGATCGACCAAGCATCGATGGTCGATCGAAAGATGGAACTCATTTGTTTCTATTGCCTAACGTTCATCATTCACCACCAAGGCTCAACACACACCAAAAATATGCACACAAGTCCTTCATACCTCCGCATATATGGTCGAATCCAACCAAAAGTGTCCACGGGCCAAAAATAAAAGTCCGAAATAAAAATGTCTCCACAATTTTTTCCTTTTGCCCATTGATTGATGACATATTGGCCTTATACTAAGGAACCAAAAGTGCCATTACTAATCTTGAAAAATAAATCCAGGACGTGTGATAGTAAATGTGATATCAAAACCCAATGTTACCTACGAATACCACTAGGATGCTTTCACTATCGCAATACTAATCAACCTAAAACAAATGGAATATTCCCATTAACGCTTTTTTTCGTGTAATGTAGACCACAGGGTGTCAGGAAAATGCTAGCTCAACCAGAAAATATTTGTTTTTATTTTTATAACGCGATCAATATGATCTTAGTCAATTTATGCTAGTTTATTTTTGAAAATGAAGTTTAGGTCAGTTTCTGTATTTTATTTATCAAATGAGTATGAATCAATTTACACATTGTATAAGAACGAGTAGGATATATGTTTTCAAGAATATTAGGAATTATACGCATACACCTAACGCTTTATACAATGAAAAGGTGAAGACACCCGGGTATTCGTAGGTAACATGAGCAATTTAACAATATCTATATTGAGTTTAGAGGTTTAAATTTTGCTATTATGGTAATGAATTAATAAAATGGTAGTTTTTAGATCTCTTTCAGATGGTACGTCCAAATGAATAAATGCTATTACCTTAGATCAAAAGAATTTTGATGCTTTTAGCAAGATTTTGACCACTTCATTTTGATATACAAGTAGTTAATTAGCAATTTTACATAATAAATAATTGTTGAATGAATCCGTATATTTCATTTCATTTCATTTCATTTCATTTTATTTGCCAGATAAAAAACATTAAACATACAGTAAAACACATACAATGATTGCACAATATTAAAAGTATATAACATTTTCAATTGACCAGCAATTAACATGAGTTATTTTCATATAGTTATTAAAAGGCAAGACTCCAGTCCATGATGAGGAATCCAAGACTCCCTCGGAGTGCAAAAACAGGAGAACAAGACACAGAGCCTCTGGCAGGAATAGCCAAGAGTAACAAAAGTCACTTTCAAAGTGGCTAAACCTAAAAACTCTGCAAAAACAACACATCAAAACAGAGATCACACCGAAGGAGACAGGATTTCTCCCCATGAACTAGAGTGGGGTAAATGAATAAACTAAACATATTACATAAGAAACACTCTATAAAAATCAATTCCAGCTGAGATTTTTGAAGTACTCTTTGGAATTTGTTAAAAACCCATTTAAACTGAAAAGAAGTTGACTTACGGAGATCTTGAGGAAGTTGATAAAAAAAACCAGGAAATCTGTTGAAAACAGTGAATTTAATACCATCTGTGCGAGCATAGGTGTGACTAAATTTTAAATTCTCGTTGTGGCGGGGATTCACTGAGATAAACTTAAAGGGATTGATATCATACCTCCCATACAAACATTTTGAAACAAAAGACAAAGCAAGGTAAATATATCTGTTACGCATTGAAGATAAACCAAGCACTTCTAATCTGAAATTGTATATGGTTAATAATAGTGTCCTGGGGTACCGCTTAAAGTTTTTGACAATAAATTTCCATTGGTAGGGACACTTCATTACACATGTCATGTATTATGCTGTATTCGTAAGTAACATTTCAGTATTTGTAGGTAAGAATTCACCCATAGTGGGTAGGAGAACATGAAAACTAATATGAGATACTGTATTAGGATCACATATTAAGTATCATGTGAGAGTATACTCTTGTACTCAGAAGACAGGATCACATATTAAATATTTGACACCATAGAATATAAAAACTAGTAATTTGATAAGTTAAAATAAGATTTTTAACGGAATAAATCTAAATAATATGATTATGCAGTTTATTCCGTTAAATATTTACCCCATAATTTCCCTCATTCTTCAGGCCCTGCCCTCTATCGGGTGCTAATTTAAAGTTTAAGCTTGATTGCTATTGTTTCTTTGTAAGCCTGCGGCGCAACCTTGAACAATATTGTCTCTTTGTAAGCCTGCGGCGCAACCTTGAACAATATTGTCCTTGAGATAACGCCCCGTAGCCACCCCCAGCCAGCCCCATACCTCATTGCAATTTTTAACATACCCATATCCTGCTTTTTTATATTCCATAGTGTCGCACATTTAATATGTGATCCTGTCTTCTGGAGTACAAGAGTATACTCTCACATGATACTTAATATGTGATCCTAATACAGTATCTCATATTAGTTTTCATGTTCTCCTACCCTCTATGGGTGAATTAGACTTTTGGTGGATATCGCAATCAAAACTTCATTTTATAAAGCACTTTGAACGTATTATTTTCTTTATGTGCGTTTATTGATACTTTAGACCCTATCATGTATTAATAATGTCGGTTCACAGCGGTTGAAAGAGGATTGAAGTAAGAAACAAAGGCGTTAAAGTGACTTTAATTTGCTTAATTGCACACAAATCGCTTAAAACCGTTATTGCAGACTTGTGAAGTCCATCTTGGAGTCATATGGGCAATATGGGCATTGGCATGAATGGCGGTGTTTCACAATACTGTCATGATGTCAAATTGTATTCGTAGGTAACATTCGGTTACCGAAATTTACCTACGAATACTTGCTTTTATTGTTGACATCTCAGAAATATTTAAACGCAGGTTATTGAAACTTGGTAGAAATAAAGAGTGTATTACCCTGCACCTATTGCTTAACTATTGTTTACTATTCTCTCACTTTGTGGAAATGACACAGCTTTTAACATGTATTCGGAGGTAATGCATATTTTTTACCAAACCTACCTTTGTGCCATTTAGAATTTCTGGCAGCTAAACACAATAATAAAGATGTCCGAATACAATGCATTTCAGTATTGGACATATCAAAGCTTGTATCAATTGCGCATTTATTAGTGATTTCCATTTTTTAAAAATAAAACTAGTGCTATGAAAAATTGTATTCGTAAGTAATGTAAAAAAATACCACTCAAAAAATTATCACAAAAAATTCATAATTATGTACAAATATGTGAAAAATTGAACAGGCAATCTTTGAATACACACCTTTCAGGAAATCAATTTAGATTCAATCCAATGACTTCTTTTCATAACTGATTTAGATGTTTTTAAAAATACATTAAGAAATATTTTGAAAAAATGGGTTAAAATAGCATGTTTTAGGGTCTCTGTGTCTAAGTTTTTCACAGAAGGGGGTCTTATTATATATGGCGCGAAGCGTATGATCAAGGAGAATAAACACAATACAAAAACGAATGCCAATTGATTAATACTTTTAAGTTATGGCCCTGAACATGCCGTGTACACTTTTCGTTGGATTCGACCATATACGCCCATACAGACATCACCTGTTCACTCACCCCCACCCCCCCCCCACCCCCCACACACACCCCATCCCACCCAAGAAAAATACAAAAACTCATACTCTGAAACTTGAGGTCAAATTGTGCACTTTATTTGTTTAATGGAGGTTATTGAACTATGGCATTGGGATGAGGCCATTATAGTCCATAGTGATGGCAAATCAATGATTGAAACCCAATCAAATGGCCACTGGCCAACAGATAAATGACTGGGCAAGACTAGCTATCATCGAAGACCGAGTTTCGGAATATATATTCGGGTAGGTAAGGATACAATGGCATTGGAAACGGGGTAAGAAATCGCAACTTAATAAACAAAAGCGCTCTGATACTGGGCTTCTTAGCACTCAATATAAATGCATTCATTATGTTATATACCGTAAAACCTCGTCTACAAGCATATAGTGTTTTTGATGAAAGCTAAATTAATACGATACATTCGTAAATATGCCAAGACAATAGATTGGTCTTACAATAATACTTGTTTGAATATTCATGGATCTGTAATGTATTTGCTCAAATTCCAAAATGGCGCCTGGATTCATTCAGCTTTCATCAGAAGCACTTTATATGCTTGTAGACGAGGTTTTACGGTATACTTACCAACTTAAGGTGACCCAACAGCCAATGTCGATCATAACATGGGAATTGGTTGAGCGCTTTCTCAATCTGCCTTCGCTTATAAATAAAACCAGCTATCTTTGCTACCGCTATAGTAAACAACATCAAACTTATAATCAACAGCACAAAAGTGACATCCATGTTGATTTACTCTGAACACACTGACCGACGTGGGCAATCGCGCCCGCATGCATGTAAAACAATCTCTTTTGTATATTATGCTCAAGTTCATATGCATGACTGTACTTATCAAATACGGGAAATGGTCCCGGGAAATGGTCTCAGCATGCAACACAGTACGCATTAAATGAACCGGACGTCTATTGTATATATAAAGTGCAATGTTTTGTAAGTAATCGAATACCTGAGAGAAAGAAGGGCCCAACTCCATCAAAACTGTTTTTGAGAAAATTAAGAAAAATTTTAATATTTGGAAAGGTTTCAGTGACATACTGTTATCATCTTCCGAGTTTCCATAGCAACGGTACAGGGCTTAATATGAGCCGGAGTTTCACTACTACAAATGCTAGTTCAGTAAGCTGATCCCGGGAAGCTGATGTGTTATAATTAGCTACATAAATTTGTAAATTATTTATTAATTGCACAAGTAGAAGATAGTGATATGTTAACAAGAAAGAACACTGTAGTAAAAGCAGATTTCATGGATAAACAAACCTCCACTTTAAACCAATATTATTTTGTGCTCTCAGTTGTGTTATTAAGAAAACAAAATCCTGAGACCTTACAAATGGACTTACTCTCTCTTTCTGTTTTTCACTACTACAAATGCTGGTTCAGTAAGCAGATGTGTTATTATTAGCTACATAAATTTGTAAATTATCTATTAATTGCACAAGTAAAAATTTTCAAGTTCGATTTTCTCGAAATGCGTATTTTGCAAAAACGTCAGTATACGAATTGTCGCTACCCGCGTGCTTGATGAATTATATGACCCAGTTGGTGAATCAGTTTAATCCGTTCAGTCTAGTTTGACAGAAAGCGGCCTCAGGATGAGGCAAGTTGGTTGTCAAATGTTGACAGCTGGTAACAGATACTAGGCTATATAATGTTGATATAGAGTCTGTAATGCCATTTTTTATGTGAAAAAAATTGACAAAAATAAAAAATGGTTTATATGTTTCGAGGTTTCACTGTAACATGGATTCCTTTTGGTGAACGGAGCACCAAATTATACGCAGGAGGAGGCGACTCGTCCAAGGAGAGGTAAAAGTTACGCAGTATTATGGCAGTCACCATCTTGGTTTCGTTCAGAGCGAAGTTCTGTCCAATACAATTCCTATTTTCATCAAACCATAATTGTATAATAATAGTTCACAAACTCAATCTCCAGGTTATTGTCTTGGCATACTGATGATAGTCCTTGATCACACCCTCCTAATACAGATACCCCACCACTCCACCCAATCAGTACATCCCTTCACACACCCCCACCAACACCCCCACCAACACCCCGACACACACAAAACCTGTGACTTAAAGATTGGATTAGCTCTATCAAGGTGTGGAGCAATAGCTCTATTAAGGTGTTGGAGACAAAATAAATAAATGAAATCATTATTGATATTGTTCTTGCTGATAGTAGAATTAATTTTATGAGCCCATCACTACAATGTATAATACTTCTTTAAAGGAACACTCCGTCAATAACAAAACTATGCCTTATATGTTAGAAAAACAATTATCAAGCACGAATCACATGGTTTCATTAAAAACAAACTCATATTGACCATAAAAACGAATAAAAACAGCCGGCTCTTAACATGCGATATTCAAATTTCCCGCGCCGAAACTGTTTGGAGCAATGGTATTTTGTAGCACTGAGGCATTTAAGTCATTTTTTTTCAACCGCATTATATCTTTGTTGAATCAGCTTCCCCCCTAGTACTATATAGGTCTTCTGTATCTTTTTCTATTTGTAAAACTAATGCGGTTCTTTTTTTTTAAACTCAAAATTTGAATCAAATTTTGAAGCTAACAGTACGGTTTATAATAATACGGATCTCGTCAGCATGAGCAAAAACAACTATATAGTTAAGTCAAAAAACTCAATTTGGTGACCACTCTCTGGCTAGTAAGGTTTGACGATTGATTCGACTTCTATGGACCATTTAGAAATAAAATAGCCTCCATGTCGCTCGCCAAAATCCCGGCATTTTTCGCTAGAGGCCAAAATCCAAAATGGCCGCCGCCACCATTTTGAAAATGTAAGTTTTGAACCAGAGAACCTATAATCATGCACAAAGACACTTTTTCGGATATGTCGAGTACAAGGATTCCGATTCTGACATTAGTTTGACATTACGGCATCATTTTCACCCAGAAATCCAAGATGGTTTAGTTGAACCAGAGGACCTAAAATCGTGTACTAAGACACTTTTTTGCATCAGTCGACCACAAGGATTTTGAATCTGACATTACTTTGACATTACGACCTCATTTTTACCCAGAAATCCAAGATGGCGGCCGCCGACGCCATCTTGAAAAAATAAGTTTTGAACCACAGTACCAAAAATCGTGTACAAATCGAAGTCGAATCAATCGTCAAACCTTACTAGCCAGAGAGTGGTCACCAAATTGAGTTTTTTGACTTAACTAATAATTCAGGCCCTCGGGCTATCTCACCTTGGTCCTGCAGAGAAGGGAATGAACGCAAACGGTGGAATGTTCTTTACGTTTTCTGGTGAGAATCGCTCAGGGTCATAGGTCATCGGATCTGACCAAACGTGAGGATTATGATGCAATGCATCGATTACAACGGATATGACGGTACCTAATGTGTGAAGGGAAACAAAACAAATAGCAGTTGTAAATCAAATTGATCTGCCCAACATGAATAAACTGATGTATCCTAACCCATATGATTGTTATATGAGAATTTCAGGTCAAATACTGAGATCGGGAACAGAATGTTTGAATTTCGAAAGAGTTTGAATGTAAATAGCAACGGTTGGTATTAACTTGAAACGAGAAATAATTCGTATTTGCGAAATATACCGGTAGTTCTGTCGCCCCTTCTAGCCACAACACTAAAACAACCCTAATTCGAGACCCTAATCCCACCTTTTAAGTCTAACCCAAATCTTAAACTTAGCCTTAAAATAATCCTAATGCTGGTTTCATACTTTCCTGCCTCATGCCGATCTGAAGATGATTTTACTTCACTGCGTAGTCGCACCAGAAACGCTAGCGATAACCAGCGGCAAGCCGATATATCGATCACTCCACCACTTTCTGGGAGTTGAATTCAAATCAACTCGGAGCGGTGCCGCTCTGCCGTATGAGAAGCGGAGCGGTGCTGAGCGGCAAGAGTGGCTTTCAAAATCATTCCACTGCCGCTCAGCGGTGCGCCGCTCAGCGGTGCGCCGCTCCGCTTGCAAACAAGTGCAAGGGGCATGATGAAACGTCACGTCGCTCAGCGGCAAGCGGCAGAAGGTATGAAACCCATCAATACACCACGGTAATTAATACCATTAATCCATCCATTATAAAATATCAATTTCACAACCTTTCATGAAATAAATAAAATAACACCTTCCCATTTTCGATCTTATCTGGATAAAATGCACATTTTCAGAAAAACTTTTCTGAGTAAGACAATTTATTTGATATCAATTAGTATGTCACGTGATGTTGAAAGCAACCTGGTATTCCATTCGAACCATCAAAAACATAATTGTTACTAATTGATTGTATCGATATATAATTATACCATTAATTCTTGCCTCATATTTCGTATTAATTTTGACTATTCATTATATCAATGATCATTCATATATTTTGTATAATCTAATGCTTGCTTAATCTTGCTTAATAATTAATCATGTAGTACTATATTGTATTATCATTATTATTATTATTATTTGTGTTATTATTATTATTATCATCATCATCATTATTATTATTATTATCATTACTGTCATTTAAAATGTAGTCTGCTTAAGCATGCATTATTATATTACTGTATTGACTTACATTATATTGATTTAATCGTAACTACTTGATTATACTATTGATTCCTGATTGTATTTAATATTCTAGCTTCATATATTTTGTATTACTTTGTTGGCTTTTATGTATTACATGCATTTTGATGATTGACGAAAATAAAATATGAATGAATGAATGAATGAACAAAAATAGCTAGAACAGAGCGCTCTATGAGAGGACATTTCATAAAATCACGTTTTTCTTCAAAATGATTCCGCTCTCACAAATGAAAATTCTTAAGAACACATTCTTGGACTCCAAATATATGAGTTTTCTCTTTCCAAAAATGTCAAGCGAATCGCTTTCGGCTAAAAGTGCGGGAATGTAAAATATATAAGGCTGGGGCCTATCCTTGAATACTTCTAAAATATTTCTAGAACATATCTAAAGTTTGTGTAGAAATAAGACAAAACTATGCTATTTTATTTATATGTTTATTTTGTTTGCGTTTGTTTTTGTTTTTTAAATCCTCCTCTGAAAACATTATGCCATCTTGATCCCTGTATTAAAAGAAGAAACTAAAAATGTTTCAGTCTCGTTGAGAGAGGTATTTTACCTTCCGGTACTAATCTGCCATCAGGAAATTTGAGTGGTCGAGTTGTCAATCGTCTTATACTAGGCACCGGTCCTCGAAGCCGCAAGCTCTCTTTGACACACATCGTCAGGTACGGAAGTTTAGCCAAATCATCCCTTGTATTGTAAATATTAAAAGAAATGAAAGAAATGACTGTTATCTCTTGACGATGATGATATTGAATATGGTTAGGTATTGTATATATATCACACGTATTGATTTAAGGTTAGCAACAACTTTAAACTGTTGCGATTTGGTAGTTCACAGCATCTTGCGAATGGTAGTGAGCTTTGGCAAAAATTGCATTGCTCAATTCATAGCGAGCGTGTAGAAGAATCTAAATATCACAGATATACTTTTGTAGGTCATGTGGTTCTTGAGTCATGTTGTAAAAAGGGCTGAAACAACAACACTTTTGTAAAACGTAGATAACTCATTAGCAGTAATAAATGAAGCAAGTTTTCAAAGTATATGATTTGTAAATGAACTTTTGCAAAAGATCAAAGTGTTATTTTTCAATAATATATTGATTTAGATAATGAAAATCGATTTTTCGGTTGCTTCGACCAACAATACCTCGTATACCCTTAATGAGATGGTATCTGTTGAATATTTGATTACAAGACCTCTTAATTAATCTCGAAAATGAAAATTTAAATGCATCAATCTAACCATTTGCTCCCATGCTTACGACTATTTGAAATCCGTTAGCTTAAAATAAAATACATATTTGGAAAATGAAGCTTACCATTCCAATTTTTCTGTTTTGATTTCCATTAAGTCGTCAACTTCTTTCCTGCATTTACTTTGATATTCAGGGTGCAGGGCCATATTCACCATCATCCAGGATAAGCCGCTTGCTGTGGTATCGTGGCCCCCGAACATGAATGTATCCACCTCGTTTTCGATTTCCCGAGTAGACAAACCGCCCCCGTCCGCATCCTATGTTATTATATAAAGTGATTTTGTATTGATCATTACGTTACAAATCCCTTAAGTAATTTCCGATATCTTACTAATTCCATATCTGGTTCAAATACTGCACCTGATGTTTATAAGACAAACTGGAATACTTATCATCTCAGGGACAAAATAAAGAGAACGCCCCATGTAAGGGAGCCGCGTATCAAGATTGGGATCTTAAGTATTTAGGGACGTTAAGCATTGTTAAGGTCCGAAAAAATAAGTTAGACCTGGTTAGACCGACTAACTTTAGACCTGGATTAGCTATGGAGATTATTCATAGGGAGGAGGAACGTTTTGGTACTTACATACCTTATTTTACATTACTGTAGATCCTGTTAAGGGCAAATACATGAAGCTTAATATTAGACATGTTAGATGACTGCATTTTAAATTTTTGACTTTGGAAGACGTGAAGGAGTAAAAAAGAAGAGTAAAAGAATTCCTCCCTAATTATAACATCCGTGGTTAGACCTGGTCTAACTTGTTTTGTGTATACAGGCCTTACATAGGTTTGTTATCGTGTATACTTAACTTAACTCTCTTGGAAAACAAAGTGAAGACTTAAGGTGTATCTGAGGGGAACAGACTTAGACGATGTGTTTGAACTCAAAATATTAAGACAAAAGCATTAGGAATATTTGAAGTTCTATAAAGGTGATACCAAATTCAGTTTCGCTCCATGTACGTGGTTTTTCCGGGAGGGAAAAAACGCCCAAAAGTTTTGTTTTTGATTCATTATTGACCTTAACTAAACATTGGAAAAACGGTATAAATGCAATTATTATTGCCTTCCTTAACTCATTCCCTATAAGATCAATGTATTGATATTGAGAGGTGCACCGCAGTTTTTTTAGTTACATTGCTCAAATTACACCATGTAGACTGAAACGAATTGTCCCTGTAAGTATTAAAAAGCAAACAGTTACTCTAAAATAATCTTACCCTCGCACTCAGCAAAATATCCAAAAAGTCGGTAAGTTTCTTATTGTTCCTATTCAGTTCAACTTTGACCTCTTGGCTTCTTTTCTTGATGACACTCTGAGTGAAGTCGTGTGCCTTGTTCAACGCTTTTCTATGTTTGCGACCAGTAGGACTTAATTCAAATATAAAATCGATATAAAATGGTAGAAATCCAACTCGTTGACCGATGGCGTCACTTATGTCTTGCACTCCCTGTAAGTATGGGTGACTAGAACTGTAGAAATAGACAACAAGTTTGAGATAGCCCGAGGGCCTGAATTATTAGTTATGTCAAAAAACTCAAGCAATTGATGGTAAGCCGATTGGCATTCTAACTTTACACTTTTAATACACAAAATGCCGGTGCAGAATGTTGGAGTCAGGCGAAAGCTCGTAGTTTCTCATAACCCTCGGTATACAAACGTTATGAACAAAACATTTTGGTTACCACTCTATACATTTTTCCTTTTAAAGTTCTAACGGCTAGAGCAATGTCAACTAAAACATCATATGTTACAATACAAATAGTAATATTTTGACAATTTAGTATGAAAAGCATAACTTGCTGGTAAATTAACAAAATATTTAATTTTTTAAAAATATAATTTAGTTTATATTAAAAAAAATATGCATTGAAGTCTGTTTTCCTCAATGAACGTGCAATCTTCAAAGAACATGTTTGTGCTCTCAAAATTAGGTACTGTTATCTCATCTACACTGTAAATAATTATTGTTTGTTTGGTCTCACCAGAATACTTTAGTTTCACGATCTGACCCTATTTAAAACATACTTTTTTGTTATCGGTATCTGTTCTTGAGACTTGCTGTTGCGGTATTTTGTGGTATGGACATTTTGGTTATTATGTCAACAGAGGGCGACATTGCCGATTTTTTTTATCAGTGAATAGTCATGTTTGTCTTGATAACGATCTAAATCCTAGCCCTACCACAGGGCCTTTTTTAAACAAACTATAATACTCCTAGACACCATCCCGAGAACATTTTGGTTACCACTCTATACATTTTTCCTTTTAAAGTTCTAACGGCTAGAGCAATGTCAACGAAAACATCATATGTTACAATACAAATAGTAATATTTTGACAATTTAGTATGAAAAGCATAACTTGCTGGTAAATTAACAAAATATTTAATTTTTTTTAAATATAATTTAGTTTATATTAAAAAAATATGCATTGAAGTCTGTTTTCCTCAATGAACGTGCAATCTTCAAAGAACATGTTTGTGCTCTCAAAATTAGGTACTGTTATCTCATCTACACTGTAAATAATTATTGTTTGTTTGGTCTCACCAGAATACTTTAGTTTCACGATCTGACCCTATTTAAAACATACTTTTTTGTTATCAGTATCTGTTCTTGAGACTTGCTGTTGCGGTATTTTGTGGTATGGACATTTTGGTTATTATGTCAACAGAGGGCGACATTGCCGATTTTTTTTATCAGTGAATAGTCATGTTTGTCTTGATAACGATCTAAATCCTAGCCCTACCACAGGGCCTTTTTTAAACAAACTATAATACTCCTAGACACCATCCCGAGAACTGAAAAAAACCAGTGACAGCTCACAACCCAGTGACCGCTTACCCCGGGGTGTGCGATCCATTTCTGGTCGAATACGATAGAATTTCAGTCATAGGCACGTTAACACAGCTACCCAATAGGACTAGGGTCGAAGCAGGTAGTTGAAATCGGCAGACGATCATGCAAGGAGGCTTATAAACTTGAAACAGGCTCTGTCATTGATTGGTTAGGGTTAGTTTAGGGTTAGGATTAGGGTTAGAGTTAGGGTTAGGATTAGGGTTATGAATAGGCTTAGGGTTAGCTTACACAAAATAATTACTTGAAGGTTGGACACCGCCCCCTCAAGTAGCTTGTTGAATCAAAAGCTAGCTAGAGAGGGCCGCAAACATGATCAAAGCGCTCATCAGAAAAGTTTCTAAGTATTAAGAACTGAAATCTTATTGTGGTCGACCAGTAATGCACTGGGTTTAGCAGTTCTCATGATTTGCATGGTGTCTTGGAGTATATAGTAACGACGTATTCTTACCTCAAGTTCTGGCAGTCAGTTTCTATTGAGAAGATGCATTTGAGTAAACCGTCAAGGGTTAGCAGACTTATATCGGAAAACATCTCTATAGATCTCTCTCCACCATTGCATTTTACATTCCACTTTGACTGAACAACATTAATAAAAAAATAAAAAATAAATAAATAGGCCTTAAAGGGAATATCGGGGCATACTGCAGTTACTGTCCGTTTTCCTATACACAATACACAGTGCTCTCACCATTGACGCGCGACCTTTACAAATAGTGTATGTTAGAAGTATATGCATTTGCCTAGTTAACATCACTGTGTGAAAAATAACCGGCCAATATTTAAAGTATTCTCCAAACTTCCAGCAAATATATTTCTCTAACATGACCTAAAATTACAGCTACGTTAGATTTTCAGAAATAGTCGCACTTTCGTAAAATATGAGTGAGGGCAAGGCATAGCTAGCTCATAGCTAGCCAACTCCCCGTGTTAATTGAATGGAGATTTAACCGAAAGTATTGGTAACGGACCGCTCAGTTCTGAAGGATGCCACAAAAAAACGGTACAAAGCTACATTTAAAGTATTCTATGAAATTCTAGAAAATATAGTTTTGTAACAACTTTTTTAGCTAATTTAGGTGTTTGGAAATAGTCGCACTTTTGTGTTTTAGGAAGGATATGTAAACGACAGATAACACAAAAAAATATGAAGAAATTATTTCCAAACCGTGTTAAGTCAACAATCATTATGTTGCTCATTTTCAAGAATGCTGGTTAACAAAAAGCAGACCATTGTCTCATTTCGTGAACAAAGGTCCACACACCATTGTTTCCTTGCGTTTCCTTTATAATCGGTTACCCAGCTGAAGCTATAATACCAGCTCATTGCGATACCGCACACATGAAACATACACATGTGCACAACCAGAAGATCTAATTTAATCAGTTGAGCTGTTTTCAATGAGTGTTATCTTGGTTTAATAGCTTTTAATGGGGTTTAAGTCCTGCAAAGGTCGTGGTGAATTCTACTGTAGACATGACTGCATCATGGTTGGTTTTCAACGAGAATGATTTATAATGTATGATTATAAAAGAGAAACGCGGCTACGATAGATGTCGCTAAATACAGGGCAGGAAATCATAAAAACATAATTTATTATCAATTTATAAGCGCTCTTTAGCAAAGTCATAGTTCATTGAATTTACAACCGTATGACAAAACAGGCGAAAATAGTTTTTACACAAGATTGGCAATTTAAAGAGAATTGACCATTGGACAATTTAAGTGTGCTTTTGCATTTAATGACATAAAATTTGAAAAATATTATAAGGAACACTTGAGGTTTTGACTTTTAAAACCTACATTTTGGTCAAAAATGTGCTTGGATAGGTAGTTTTCAACAGATTTACCACATTCGCCTTGCTATAACATTGAATTGCGTTATTTGTTGACCTAATGACGAAATGTTTTTAGGGGGAAGTGTTAGCTTTCGTTAGCTCTTACGATGCTATGCACTCAACCGTGTAGTGTAAGACTGTGTGGAGACAATTCACTGCTAGCTTGGCAGCTCTTGGACGAAAACGTGTGCTCAGGTGTATCGAGGTGGAAACTGTACACCCGGACTGTACATAGATGGTTTATAAGAGAATTTTTTGTATAGAAACCTTTCCATATGATACGTTTTTGTTGATACGCAAATCGTTAATGGGCACTCTTGATGACTCGAACGTGCGCAGTGACGACGTGCGCATCGATGAGATCGTGGAATAACGAGAACTTCCATGACGTCATGTATTATTGCAAAATCCTTTGGGAGCTTCCGGAATGGTTGCTATCTTTTGTCTGGTCATTTTTTTAGCTCCATAATATGAACTTCAAGTTTAGAAGGCAGCAAAATACTAGTAAAAATCGTTTCAAGAATGATGTGAATGTAAAATTGCAAAATTCTATTAATATTTGTACCATGTTTACAAGAAAGTGCGTTAAAAGTAATTATCAACAATGCAATCTTTACTAATATTTTTGCTACCAGGGAAATTATTATGCAACAAATGCAATGTGCAATTGAAATGTTACATAATCAAACTCGAATTCAAAATTATTTATAGTAAAGAAAGAGAAAAATTAACTTTATTTACCACCAGTGTTTCTGCTGATTCCCGGAATATTGTTGTAAATGGTCTCAACACTTCAAAGTGAAAAGCAGGCGTGAGAAGACGTCGATTTCGCACCCATTTCTTGCCTTTACTTAGTAGCAGCCCGTCACCAATCATTGGCCGAAGCAAGCTGTAAAGTGACTCATCTTTTGGTTCTGAAATTTGTAAAAGTAGATCTTTAGGAAATAAAAAATTCAAGATATTTGTCTTTTTGGTACAAATTAATCAGGCAATTTTTATAGACTTTCTATATTGAAGGTATTTTGACTATACCATATGAACAGTCATGCAAAATGTAATAACGATTTTTGGTTTGGATGGTGTTGGTAAGTCTTGAGGGTCAGGCTAGCTCAACCGGTAAGGCGTTTAGAATCTGGTGCATAGGTGTCCCATGGTGTTGCAGGAGCACCGAATCGACCAATGTTTATATGGTCAATCCCGTAGGAATGGGGTAGAAGCGAAGAGAGCGGCAGAGCATTTTGAATATCCCCCAGTTGCCCTCCGGTTCGAATGTCAAATTAGGGGTGGCACGAAGGAGACATCGGAGCAGTTGCCTCACAAACAACTGATGCGCAGTTATAGCCTAGTATAATGAGTGGGCTGACTTTAGTGGGTGACTGTTGAACCAGGGACCTCTATATTGTATTGTATTGTATTGTATTGTATTGTATTGTATTGTATTGTATTGTATTGTATTGTATTGTATTGTATTGTATTGTATAATATGTCAGGTCTGCTGATGCAGTTTGAAGTATTGAATGTCTACACAGAGAGCTTATTTTACCTTATATTAGCTTATATCTGTGTTTTACCATCAATGGTGTAGCCAGCACTTTATCAGAGGGTGGGCAAAGAGTGGGCAATGGGAAAAGCCAACTTTTAAGGGGACAAACTTTGACGAAAATGGCCAAAAATGGGCTAAAAAGTACAGAAAAAAGGCTACAAATCTTACATATCAGGGCGGCCAGTATCCCACGTGGGCAAGATGGGGTGGGTGCAAGACTTGTAAGGGGTGGGGAAGGGGTACCATTGGTTCTACTTCTCTTCTTGATTTCGAAAAAATAATGCGGTTATAGAATTGTATATACTTTACCAGCTGTAGAAAGGATGGCTTTGACAGTGTCTGGATGCACAACAAAAGAGATCCGGCAAAAGGTCCTAACCAAATCTGGAAGGCATACTTGGCACGTTCTGCATATCTTTGAATTCGTGACGGTATTTGAGATCGATCACCAGACTGATGATAAGAATAGATACATACGGTAGATAAGACGAAATTGTGTATCACAAGCATGGGGTATCATAAATAAGCTGTGTCATCGTGAAACTATTGAATGAGAATTAAACTTATTGGAATGTGTCAGATTGGATACAAGTCAATGATAGGAATCCTGACTCTGGGCCTTTGACTGCGCCATATTACATTACATCGACGTGTCCAAATTAAGTTTTAAGATTCTAATATACATTTAAATACTACATACATTAATCTTGAAAAATTACACCACATGTGTGCATGTACTTGATAAATAATTTAAACAATTAGGCCTATCCTTCCTGATATGGATTTACTAAACTTGTCCTGAATTTGTAAAAGTCCCATTCAAAATAATAGCTTGGAATTTTATACGCGGAAGAAAACTTTCATATACCCTGCAAAACCTTGAGTGAGTGAATTGAAGGGAAACAAATATCGGATTTAATATTTTTTGTTATTGTGTTAAAATTATGCATCCATCGGATATTTCCTGGTAGGTATAACATACCCTCATTAGCCACAATCATATTTTTTGCGATGCCTACTTCCACAACAATAGTGCCTGAAAGGTGTTGACAGAATGAATGACAGCTGTATGATTGTAGGGCTTACTAGAAACGCACCAGTTTACCATGAATGGATTACAATGGAGTGTATTCGCCGTAGAAGTGATGATGTAACAGGATTAACTACCATAGCAATAGGTTTAAACAATTTTTGAATATATCGCACTGCACTAGTACGTTTACGCGGTATATCTGCATTGAAACATAGATGTCAAAGAACAGGGATAAACGACCTGGATCGTAATTCTATAGAATATTCATATAATGCTGAGCAATCACACCTGTAAGATTAGTATCTTTAAAAAGAGCGGTATTGTAGTGCAGGGCGATATATTCAAAAATGTTTAAACCTATTGCTATGGTAGTTAATTCAGTTACATCATCACTTCTACTACGACGGGCCATTTTGACGAAAGGCCCAATTTTCCTTTATCTGTGAGTTACACTTTATAAATCAAAGACTTGAAACAACCCATTGTATAGGCCAGTGGTTCTAAACAGGCAACCCGTGAACCCTGTGTGGGCCAAATGCGGCCCGCGGGTACATTTCATGCATCGTATGGGTTCATCCATGGGGTTCATCATGACCGACCCATTATAATAGGCCTGATTGTCTACTGAAATTGTCTTAAGCTTAAAACTGCCGTTAGTTAAGATAATAGTTGACGACCTAAGCGCAAGAAGACCGTAAATACATTTGGCCCCTCAACATGTGTACACTAAAGTTGCGTATAGTTTCGTATATTTTGGTAATGTTTTATACATGTTCAGGGGCCAAAACAAATCTTTCACAACCTTTCATGATGTTTTCACCCTGGGACATGTATTAAACATTATAAAACCCTAAGGAACTATACGTAACTTTAGTGTATAATACATGTTGAGGGGCCAAGTGGACTTACGGTTTTCTTGCGCTCAGGTATTCAGTTACAATATCTGTGGTTGCAATTAAAGACGAAATCGCAACTTCTCTCGGGATACTCACCAACCGAAGGTGACCCAACAGCCAGTGTCGATCATAACACGGGAATTGGTTGAGCGCTTTCTCAATCTGCCATCGCTTATGAATCAAACTAGCTATCTTTGCTACCGCTATAGCAAGCAACATAAAACCAATAGTCAACAGCACAAAAGTGACATCCATGTTGGTTTACTCTAAACACACCAATGTGCATGTAATGTACATGACTGTATTGATACAAATATGGGAAATGGTCCCGGGCAATGGCCTCAGCATCAAACACATAGTATAATACACATTTACCCTTTAGTTGATAAGAATTCTGTAATCTCAGTGGTCAAACACCACATGGATATAAATCCGTATTACCTGCGTACTCCTCATTAATATACAGGCAGGTAATATTTCCCGTATTAAGCTGACTTTATACTACATCGCTGAGCGGTAGCGATTAGTTTTTAACCAATGAAGTAGAGCGCTTTTTGTTGCGTCTGGAAACTCGCGCTACCTTATTGGTCAAATACAAAATCGCTTTACCTGCGTACTCATAACATGCGAGCACATGCGTAACATGAGTCGCGCGATATCCTAAGACCAGCGCGCATACTTCACGCGTAGCATGGCTGCACTGTCAAAAAGCAAGGAAGAAACTGGGAAGAAAACCAAGGAAGAAACTTACTTTTCAGTAAGATTATCAAATTCAATTCCTTCAGCAAAGTTTACGAACAAGTCAGAAGATAATAGAATTTATGTTCACTAAAAGATAAAGTTCTTACCCGCTGCTCATTCAGGCTTCGGCTTCATGGAATACGGCACCAGACTGTAGATATTTTCCCGTATTTCGTGAACAAACAGGGGTCACTAATAGTATTTTGATAATAACTGATAAGTTGAAATAGGTTTTGTTTGCAGAATACACTAGGATCCACAACATGCTCATCAGCTCTCATCTATCAGGGGCACAGTTCTTTAACCCCAATACATTTTTACATTCATTTTGACTGCCATCAAAACCAGATCAAAATTATCGTGATAAGGTGTAATAAATCATTAAAAAAGATGTTCAACTAACAGTATAGTATACGCCATTATACAAGGTGTCTCATAAAAAGGTTATGAAATTAATAACAATCTTTTGCATTTAGATTTAGTTTGGGTTTTGTTGAGTTGAAATCGCTGCTGTTTTAAATACTGTAAGAATATTGTATTTTTCTGACTGAACTTTTCAGTTTTATTCTCTGTTTATCAGAATAATATACTGCATCTGGCATTCTATGGTTGGACCTATTCAAATGCCCTACCAAATGACCGGTGGTAATGAACCTAGTGTTGTAAAATATCACATAAACAGCTTGCTCAGGAATACGTGAAATGCGGACTAAATACGCAAGTTATGAACTTGATATCCACATGGCTATTACTAAAGGGTACATTAATTAAGTCATGAAAAGGAAATTTATATTTGTTAACGTTAACTTAAGATTATTTTCAAAAATCAGTTGGATTTCAAGACCAAATATAATTGCGTTTATTACATAAAATCATATCAAGATAACAACGGAAATACCTGTCGTGTTCCACAAAATGAAACATTACAATACATTCATTTGATTTAATATGGTTGCACTTATGTTCATTTCATGCTCGAAGCGTCTCATATTATTTTCCTAATCTACATATCTATAATTATACATTTAAAAATAGACTTGGTGATTTATTAAAGCATTATTTACAATATTGTTTCATGCAAGCCAGCCGAAGCCGACCTACACTCGTCAGAATATGCTTATCACTGGAAACTGATTTCTATTTCTAGCGCGGAATGCTCACGCCGCGAAGTGGCGACGGCGAGCGCGAAGCGCGATCACCGAGCGTGACGCGCGGAGCTAGTGCTAGATCTTTAGACAGTTTAATTGGCATACATTTACAGTCAAAAATGGTTACATAACATAATATAAGCAATTCAAGTTCATGAAGACAGTCAATACTTGATATATTGATCAGTTGTAGTTGATCAAGAGATGCTTCTTCCTGTGTCTACAAGTGTTTATTAGCTCATTCCTTTTGTTCAGTGAAGAGAGATGGGGTTTAAATATGATGAAGTATTTTTCCTCTAGACAAAGTCTGCATAGTTTGTTGGTAGTTGAATAGGCCTTAGCCCGACTGATTAATTTCCATTCAGTTGAATAAGGTATTTTCTTATCCTTTAATTTCCAAATGTACTCGCTTAATGTTGTTGAATGCCTTTTGTCACTGTTATTAAAGTCACTCTTATGGCAACTAAAGCGTGTTTTGAACGAGTTAGCGGTTAGTCCAATATATGTTTCATGATGTGAATTGTCAAGTCGAGTTACCGTCGCCTGGTAAATTATACTGGAAGCTAAACAATTGCCTTGGAGGGGACAGTCAAGTTTCACTCTACAGTTGCAAGTTTTTCCATCTGGTTCCTTGGGTTCTGCTTTGCGCAAAATTGATCTGTTGTGTGAAGTTATGATTTGTTTTACATTGGTCATGCAACAATAACTCAGTTTGACAGTATTTCTGTTTAAGAGTTTGTGCAGTTTATGTCCAGGGGGAAACATCTGTCCAGCAAGTTGAAGAACTTTCTTCCAAGGTTTGTTGATACGCTTTCGCTATATGGCGGGTTGAACCAAGTTGTGTTTCTTGAGCGTTGTCGTTTATTGTTGTCTTTATTTGGTTTCCGGTGGTCATTGAATGTGAGAGTCTCACTATATCCGCTATTCTGCAAAGCTGCTTGATATGGCGGAATGGCAGACTTGAAGGCCTGTTCATTTGCAGAAATTTTAGTGAGGCGTTTGTTTATACTGTCCGGGATATTCTTTAATATGGATGGTGGGTGGTTGCTGTCTCTATGTACATAAAGGGGTTATTGTTGGCCTTCATGTAGGGTCTATATGATCCATCGCGCAAGTCAAGAGTAATATCTAAGTAATCAACCGTTTTCTTGTTGGCTTCAATTGTTATATTTAGGTTGTTTTTGGAGAATACTTTGCAGATCTCTTTTTTTTTTTTTTCTACTTGCCGTGGTGTTTTCTTACAAATGGCGAGGCCATCATCGCGATACAATCCGACATTAATGTCGATATGTTGCAATTGTGACAGCAAATACAAACCAACGAGCTCGCAAGTTTCAGCTCCATCGAAGCTGCCCATGGTGACATCAAACTTTGAGTTACTCTTCTTGCACCATGGGGTTTGGGTATTGTACAGTAACGATTTCTTGGTCTGGAATATGATCTGCGTTTCATCGTCTGTGATATGATCATACGTGGCTGCAAATTTTAAGGCATTCGACAGTAGATCTTCAGTAATTGAAGGGTAAAATTCGCATACATCGAAGCCGATGAAAGAATGGCTTTGTTTATCTTTGATGTTTGTATACCAGGAGATGACCTCATCTGTGTTCTTCCATTGGTTTAAGTTTGTAGCGCTGATTATTTTTGCGTTTATGCGTTCCAGTATCCGCTTGCTGATTTTACCAATTTCTGGTTTGGATGGGTTTATGAGTCTGCATTTAGGGTTATTGTTGAAATTTGGCTTATGGTCTTTCAAGGTTATAAAGGCTTCATTCTTTGCTGTCGTATCTATTCTGTTTTCAAGTTCAAGTTTCGTAGCAATGTTTTTGTCAACTTTTGTATATCGCTTCTCAGCGGATACGGGTGCTTTCCTGTAGTCTTTAGTTATGTTGTTGCCAAGTAACTTGTTGTACTGTTCAGGTTTAACTTTATAAAAGTTGGTGGTTTTGTCTGCTGGAACAAACAGGTGCTCATCTTCTTTGATGTTTTTAATGTCTTTTGACAGTTGTTTTTGAAACGGTTTGTTCACATTTCTAAATTCAACATTTTGGATAATGTTCAACATACCATCTTCGAATTCCTTTAGTTCTGGAACTTGCGGTGGAGGTTTTGTAGTTGGAAATCCATATGTTTCTTTTCTCCTGGAAGACGCATCTGGATTGAAGAAAAAAGAATGTTCTCCATCTGATGTTTTTCAGGAACTTCTCTGCTTTGTTGGTAAGACATGTTAGGTAATCCTTTTTGCCTGGTAAAGGAATGTTTTTCGTTGAGTAGCCAAGGTTGATCTTTTCAAGTCCGTTATCCATGGTGATTTCAAAAGTGCTCAACAATATTAATTGGAGCGTAAATAAATAAATCCAAGTAAGGTAAATCATCCACAGTAAAGTGCTCAACCAAGAAGGGAGCTGGAATACATTTAAAAATAGACTTGGTGATTTATTAAAGCATTATTTACAATATTGTTTCATGCAAGCCAGCCGAAGCCGACCTACACTCGTCAGAATATGCTTATCACTGGAAACTGATTTCTATTTCTAGCGCGGAATGCTCACGCCGCGAAGTGGCGACGGCGAGCGCGAAGCGCGATCACCGAGCGTGACGCGCGGAGCTAGTGCTAGATCTTTAGACAGTTTAATTGGCATACATTTACAGTCAAAAATGGTTACATAACATAATATAAGCAATTCAAGTTCATGAAGACAGTCAATACTTGATATATTGATCAGTTGTAGTTGATCAAGAGATGCTTCTTCCTGTGTCTACAAGTGTTTATTAGCTCATTCCTTTTGTTCAGTGAAGAGAGATGGGGTTTAAATATGATGAAGTATTTTTCCTCTAGACAAAGTCTGCATAGTTTGTTGGTAGTTGAATAGGCCTTAGCCCGACTGATTAATTTCCATTCAGTTGAATAAGGTATTTTCTTATCCTTTAATTTCCAAATGTACTCGCTTAATGTTGTTGAATGCCTTTTGTCACTGTTATTAAAGTCACTCTTATGGCAACTAAAGCGTGTTTTGAACGAGTTAGCGGTTAGTCCAATATATGTTTCATGATGTGAATTGTCAAGTCGAGTTACCGTCGCCTGGTAAATTATACTGGAAGCTAAACAATTGCCTTGGAGGGACAGTCAAGTTTCACTCTACAGTTGCAAGTTTTTCCATCTGGTTCCTTGGGTTCTGCTTTGCGCAAAATTGATCTGTTGTGTGAAGTTATGATTTGTTTTACATTGGTCATGCAACAATAACTCAGTTTGACAGTATTTCTGTTTAAGAGTTTGTGCAGTTTATGTCCAGGGGGAAACATCTGTCCAGCAAGTTGAAGAACTTTCTTCCAAGGTTTGTTGATACGCTTTCGCTATATGGCGGGTTGAACCAAGTTGTGTTTCTTGAGCGTTGTCGTTTATTGTTGTCTTTATTTGGTTTCCGGTGGTCATTGAATGTGAGAGTCTCACTATATCCGCTATTCTGCAAAGCTGCTTGATATGGCGGAATGGCAGACTTGAAGGCCTGTTCATTTGCAGAAATTTTAGTGAGGCGTTTGTTTATACTGTCCGGGATATTCTTTAATATGGATGGTGGGTGGTTGCTGTCTCTATGTACATAAAGGGGTTATTGTTGGCCTTCATGTAGGGTCTATATGATCCATCGCGCAAGTCAAGAGTAATATCTAAGTAATCAACCGTTTTCTTGTTGGCTTCAATTGTTATATTTAGGTTGTTTTTGGAGAATACTTTGCAGATCTCTTTTTTTTGTTTTCTACTTGCCGTGGTGTTTTCTTACAAATGGCGAGGCCATCATCGCGATACAATCCGACATTAATGTCGATATGTTGCAATTGTGACAGCAAATACAAACCAACGAGCTCGCAAGTTTCAGCTCCATCGAAGCTGCCCATGGTGACATCAAACTTTGAGTTACTCTTCTTGCACCATGGGGTTTGGGTATTGTACAGTAACGATTTCTTGGTCTGGAATATGATCTGCGTTTCATCGTCTGTGATATGATCATACGTGGCTGCAAATTTTAAGGCATTCGACAGTAGATCTTCAGTAATTGAAGGGTAAAATTCGCATACATCGAAGCCGATGAAAGAATGGCTTTGTTTATCTTTGATGTTTGTATACCAGGAGATGACCTCATCTGTGTTCTTCCATTGGTTTAAGTTTGTAGCGCTGATTATTTTTGCGTTTATGCGTTCCAGTATCCGCTTGCTGATTTTACCAATTTCTGGTTTGGATGGGTTTATGAGTCTGCATTTAGGGTTATTGTTGAAATTTGGCTTATGGTCTTTCAAGGTTATAAAGGCTTCATTCTTTGCTGTCGTATCTATTCTGTTTTCAAGTTCAAGTTTCGTAGCAATGTTTTTGTCAACTTTTGTATATCGCTTCTCAGCGGATACGGGTGCTTTCCTGTAGTCTTTAGTTATGTTGTTGCCAAGTAACTTGTTGTACTGTTCAGGTTTAACTTTATAAAAGTTGGTGGTTTTGTCTGCTGGAACAAACAGGTGCTCATCTTCTTTGATGTTTTTAATGTCTTTTGACAGTTGTTTTTGAAACGGTTTGTTCACATTTCTAAATTCAACATTTTGGATAATGTTCAACATACCATCTTCGAATTCCTTTAGTTCTGGAACTTGCGGTGGAGGTTTTGTAGTTGGAAATCCATATGTTTCTTTTCTCCTGGAAGACGCATCTGGATTGAGGAAAAAGAATGTTCTCCATCTGATGTTTTTCAGGAACTTCTCTGCTTTGTTGGTAAGACATGTTAGGTAATCCTTTTTGCCTGGTAAAGGAATGTTTTTCGTTGAGTAGCCAAGGTTGATCTTTTCAAGTCCGTTATCCATGGTGATTTCAAAAGTGCTCAACAATATTAATTGGAGCGTAAATAAATAAATCCAAGTAAGGTAAATCATCCACAGTAAAGTGCTCAACCAAGAAGGGAGCTGGAATACATTTAAAAATAGACTTGGTGATTTATTAAAGCATTATTTACAATATTGTTTCATGCAAGCCAGCCGAAGCCGACCTACACTCGTCAGAATATGCTTATCACTGGAAACTGATTTCTATTTCTAGCGCGGAATGCTCACGCCGCGAAGTGGCGACGGCGAGCGCGAAGCGCGATCACCGAGCGTGACGCGCGGAGCTAGTGCTAGATCTTTAGACAGTTTAATTGGCATACATTTACAGTCAAAAATGGATACATAACATAATATAAGCAATTCAAGTTCATGAAGACAGTCAATACTTGATATATTGATCAGTTGTAGTTGATCAAGAGATGCTTCTTCCTGTGTCTACAAGTGTTTATTAGCTCATTCCTTTTGTTCAGTGAAGAGAGATGGGGTTTAAATATGATGAAGTATTTTTCCTCTAGACAAAGTCTGCATAGTTTGTTGGTAGTTGAATAGGCCTTAGCCCGACTGATTAATTTCCATTCAGTTGAATAAGGTATTTTCTTATCCTTTAATTTCCAAATGTACTCGCTTAATGTTGTTGAATGCCTTTTGTCACTGTTATTAAAGTCACTCTTATGGCAACTAAAGCGTGTTTTGAACGAGTTAGCGGTTAGTCCAATATATGTTTCATGATGTGAATTGTCAAGTCGAGTTACCGTCGCCTGGTAAATTATACTGGAAGCTAAACAATTGCCTTGGAGGGACAGTCAAGTTTCACTCTACAGTTGCAAGTTTTTCCATCTGGTTCCTTGGGTTCTGCTTTGCGCAAAATTGATCTGTTGTGTGAAGTTATGATTTGTTTTACATTGGTCATGCAACAATAACTCAGTTTGACAGTATTTCTGTTTAAGAGTTTGTGCAGTTTATGTCCAGGGGGGAAACATCTGTCCAGCAAGTTGAAGAATTTTCTTCCAAGGTTTGTTGATACGCTTTCGCTATATGGCGGGTTGAACCAAGTTGTGTTTCTTGAGCGTTGTCGTTTATTGTTGTCTTTATTTGGTTTCCGGTGGTCATTGAATGTGAGAGTCTCACTATATCCGCTATTCTGCAAAGCTGCTTGATATGGCGGAATGGCAGACTTGAAGGCCTGTTCATTTGCAGAAATTTTAGTGAGGCGTTTGTTTATACTGTCCGGGATATTCTTTAATATGGATGGTGGGTGGTTGCTGTCTCTATGTACATAAAGGGGGTTATTGTTGGCCTTCATGTAGGGTCTATATGATCCATCGCGCAAGTCAAGAGTAATATCTAAGTAATCAACCGTTTTCTTGTTGGCTTCAATTGTTATATTTAGGTTGTTTTTGGAGAATACTTTGCAGATCTCTTTTTTGAAGTTTTCTACTTGCCGTGGTGTTTTCTTACAAATGGCGAGGCCATCATCGCGATACAATCCGACATTAATGTCGATATGTTGCAATTGTGACAGCAAATACAAACCAACGAGCTCGCAAGTTTCAGCTCCATCGAAGCTGCCCATGGTGACATCAAACTTTGAGTTACTCTTCTTGCACCATGGGGTTTGGGTATTGTACAGTAACGATTTCTTGGTCTGGAATATGATCTGCGTTTCATCGTCTGTGATATGATCATACGTGGCTGCAAATTTTAAGGCATTCGACAGTAGATCTTCAGTAATTGAAGGGTAAAATTCGCATACATCGAAGCCGATGAAAGAATGGCTTTGTTTATCTTTGATGTTTGTATACCAGGAGATGACCTCATCTGTGTTCTTCCATTGGTTTAAGTTTGTAGCGCTGATTATTTTTGCGTTTATGCGTTCCAGTATCCGCTTGCTGATTTTACCAATTTCTGGTTTGGATGGGTTTATGAGTCTGCATTTAGGGTTATTGTTGAAATTTGGCTTATGGTCTTTCAAGGTTATAAAGGCTTCATTCTTTGCTGTCGTATCTATTCTGTTTTCAAGTTCAAGTTTCGTAGCAATGTTTTTGTCAACTTTTGTATATCGCTTCTCAGCGGATACGGGTGCTTTATAATTATACAAATACGTTCCCCATTAAATAAAATATTTAAGTATACAATAACCTGTTTGGAATTATTGTTTTGAACCTTAGAGGACTTCAGTATTGATTAATACCGAAAACAATACAGATATTACAATTTTGCCAATACCAATTACGCCTAAGGCTTGCGCGATTCGCTACACACCGAAGGGCATTAAAGCTAAACCACTTGACGGATATTTTTTGTACTTGCTGTCAATCAAGAATAAAGTATACATTACATGTAGGCTAAAAACTGAGTATGTGGGGCATCTGCAAATGTTCGTACCACCCTGATATGTAAATGACAGATAACAGCAAAAACAGCTCCCATATCTGTCCATAACTTTGGTCAGTGCAGCGAGTCAGGGATTTCAAGTGGGTGATTATTGATTAGCAAGTGCCATATTTGGGCATAAGTGCAGTCCACCATTCAATGTGGAGGATAGACTAGACTTTTCGATTGATTTTGCTGGACATGATGCAGTCATGTCTACAGTAGAATTCAACTCGACCTTTGCAGGACTTAAACCCCATTAAAAGCTATTAAACCAAGATAACACTCATTGAAAACAGCTCAACTGATTAAATCATATCATCTCTGGTTAAATACACACAACATATGTGCCTGCTTTACACGTACAATGGAGCAATGCGCTGGGATTATACTTTCAGTTGGGTGAACGATTATAAAGCGAGCGCTAGAGAACAATTGTGTGTGGTCTTTGTTTACGAAATGAGACAATACGTGCTTATTGTTAACCAGCGTTCTTGAAAATGAGAAACATGGTGGTTTGCAGACTTAACACGGTTTGGAAATAATTTCTTCATATTTTTGGTGTTATCTGTCGTTTACATATCCTTCCTAAAACACCAAAGTCCAAACATCTAAATTAGCTAAAAATTTAGGACATGTTACAAAACTATATTGTCTAGAATTTTAGAAGAGTACTTTTAATATTAGCCGGTTATTTTTCACACAGCGACGTTAACTAGGCAATGTACTATTACCTATAACATTAACTAAAACACCAAAGTACGCATATTTCCAAACATCTAAATTAGCTAAAATTTAGGACATGTTACAAAACTATATTTTCTAGAACTCTAGAAGAGTACTTTTAATATTGGCCGGTTATTTTTCACACAGCGACGTTAACTAGGCATATCCCCATACTTTTAACGTAGGCTATTTGTAGAGGTCACGCGTCAATGGGAAAGAGCACTGTGTATTGTGTATAGGAAAACGGACAGTAACTGCAGTATGAATAGTTTCCTGTTAACCAGGTTTAAGTACTGCAAAGGTCGAATCATGTTTGCTGTGCAGTATAACTGCATTATGAACTATTGAACACTATTTCGGTTATGAATCCCGGAATCAGCTGAATGAAATAGAGGTTGGGTATCATCGCGTTCATGATCTTCGTGGTGCACATCAACAATTTGCGTTTCATCGCTGTTTCTTGCGCTGGGTTTAAGGCAACCATAGGTACAGTACCACAACAAATCTACTTTTAACATAGCCTTTCTAGTCATTATTTCACAAACTTTTGAGGTAGGATTTTGGAATAGATAGACAAAGCAAGAAACTGATCCTGTGACGAACAAAACTGAAAATAAGTTTAGTGTTTCAAAAAGTTTATCTTGCCTGTCAATGGCTTTTAAAACTGTCCAAAACATCATTGCTAAGAAGCAGAATGGACCAAATCGGACACCACAAGAGTTGCATACGATCTGAAAAGAGGTTTATAGCGCTGGACAATTTTGGAAAATAAATCAATTTCTATTGTCATTCTGCCATCATCATCTGACAAGATGACTTCTTTTTGGAGGTTTTGATTCTCTTTTTGAATTTCGATGTACTGATGCAAATACTGTCTTAAACAATTGGTGATATTCGTCATACAAATTGGTGGTACTGTAAATGACATAACCAATTATGGCAAAGATAACTGAAAGTCGAGGGACCATGGCGGACGCATTGATGATTAAACCGATGAAAGTATAGCCGATAAGTTCGGTTAAGTACACAGTATTTGTTATGCCAACGAACAAACCTGTATATAGAAGGGTGTATGCGAGAAATAAGTATTTTAAAATCACTAATGGTATATCAAACTTAGTAGTAGCCAAGTATATCGGCTTGCTTAAGTAGGTAAGAGTAGGAATACCCAAGAAGCTCCATAACAATATCCACAACGGTATGTATATGGCTAGCAAAATCAGAACAGCTAGGGGAAATGTGGTTAACAGAATAAGCTTAAAGACGAACGAAATGCAGGATTGTGTTTGCGTTAATTGTACAAATAAATATTTGTATTTGTGGATAC
The DNA here is from genome assembly GCF_039555335.1 of Amphiura filiformis. Lineage (NCBI taxonomy): Eukaryota > Metazoa > Echinodermata > Ophiuroidea > Amphilepidida > Amphiuridae > Amphiura > Amphiura filiformis. The sequence continues at coordinate 61,584,452 of NC_092642.1, forward strand.
ATTTAACAAATAACGAGTTATCATCGGGTTTAATCATGTGATAAAATGTAATCGGGTTGTAAGCAATCTGTAGACTTCTCGTCAATCGCACGTACATGTTCTCCAAACTCGAAGGTGGGCTGCAAAGATTTCCATCAGCTGTGTGTCTAATTGCGAATGCTTCTTTCAGATAATCCTTCCCAAGCAATCTACGGCTTCCCCATATTAAAGGGTCACAGCAACGAAGCTCTTTAAACAATATAGATATGTAAAAGTATTCACCAACCAAAATAAGCATTATCGATATGGATACACATCCAACCAGTACTATCATAGTAAAAAGCATGGAAGAGTCATCTGCATGTGGGTTGCTTCCTTTGTATAAACTCAGTGCGTAATTGTATGCATTTAAACGGTCAAAATACAGCTGTTCTGTGTTAAAATGTGCAATAAAAACCGGCAAAAATGAAATAAAACAAAAAAGGCATATTATTGATAAGCTTCTGAAGAAGTTGATGATAATTCTTGTACGAAGAGTAAATCTACCACGTGACAGGCCTTCACAGTACAGTAAAAGATAAACGAGGCCAATTGGGATCAAATCTGTATCTAGTTGCATTCGTTCGGTAGTTTCGCCATTTCCATCTTGTTTTACTTGCCGCGGAGGTTTCTTCCATAAAAACAAATGTAACAGAAGAAGAGGCGAGAAGAGGCTAATTGCTAATCCAAACCATTGTAAGGTGCCAACCCAAGAATTGTGGTATACATTGTATGTTTCATTCTGGTTATGCGTTCCCCAACATTCATAATATGTTGTCGATTGCAATAGAGTATTCAATCCCGTGATACTCCAAAGCGCAGTCAATTCGGTAAGCTGCTTTTGTCTTTCAAAACAGACTAATTCCATGTTTCTTTGATCTTGTGATTCTTCTGAGCAAGGAAATGGGTTTGGTTCAGTGCGTGTTGTATTCAACAAAAGCTCACTTACAGCACGCAATCTCTCTGCATCATCTATTTGGTTTACAAAGCAATCCGTATTATCTTCTGGTAAAATTGTTATATTTACTGTACTACTCTCAACTCCAACGTTTAATGTCCCGATAGAGTCTGAAAGTCAAACGGTGCTTCCAGAAGGAAACGCCCTTTACTTCCACGCGACCACACCCAATGCCCCGCGTTAATGACGTCAGTGGTATTTTGAAGATACAAGAACCGATCATGTTCGAAGAATCCATTGAGGAAATTCAACTTGATGTATATGAAGACGGTTTCTGTTTTGTTAGCAAGACTAGCAAGATGGTTTGAATCGGATGATTGTAATTCAAACCAACAACTCGACGTTGCCATGGTTGCCGCTGTTGTAGTAAGAAGGAAGTCATCGCATGCTCTCGATTACAATCTTTTCTCCTTTAGGCCAAAGTATCAGTTTTAACATTGGCCCTTCCAAATGTTTGTAACTTTTCTTCTAGGGGGCGCTTTGGATTCAATACAGTGTCATGTAAGATAAAATAAATTTACCTAAATATGGTTTAGTTTTAAAATTATGATTGTTTAGGATACTTTCTGGGTCCAGTATAAAACAGATCTGGGATTGAAATGGTGCTGTGTGTCAGCCGAACATAATCAAGCTAAGAAAATAATTCGGAAATGCCCTATACCTCTAACATACACTGTTTGTAGAGGACACGCATCAATGGTGAGAGCACTGTGTATTATGTATAGGAAAATGAACAGTAACTGCAGTATGTGATAATAACAGCCAACGAAGAATAGCTATCAATAATGTAGTTTTTATCTTTAACAAATCTCGTTGCAGAATAATTAGAAGATTACAGAATAACACAGCCATTTTCCCTTCACAGGACGCGTAATTGCTTGTTGCAACTATAATGGGCCGCAATACCCTAAACCTAACCCTAAACCTAACCCTAATCCCTAGCCCTAAATCCTAACCTTAAACCCTTACCCTAATGGTGGATGTATTCCGGCCCATTGTGGTTGCAGAAAGCCATTAAGCTTCCGAAACACCCTGTATGAAAAGTTCTACTCCAAATAGTTTTTATTGGCAATTAATAAATGTTTTCACATAATAATTAAAGGTACTTGCCAATGATACGATAGCCTGTAAATATAATGTGTTTATTAATATATCTTGTATTATAATTCACATTTTTCATATTTCAGTTCCCTTTTCCATAATAAGTTTTGATCGTAACTGTACTTTTACCATTTTTACTTCCCCTTCTCATCATTGAAATGTATCTTGATGCAACCCATCTGAAATCTTTATTCTCAAATTGAGAAAAACTTAGTCTTCTTTACAGCGTGTTTCAGTCGTTCCTAATAATGTATGTTCGCCATTGAGCCACACGCAATCTGGGCCCTAGACCAAGAAATACTATAACTATAACTATAACCATTTTGGTGTTCTTCTATCACATTACATAATATTAAAGGTACACCATGCTATACATAAATTATAAAGGGGAAAGGTTTTAATGAAAGTGGTAAAAAGTTTTAAAAACGCTCTAATTGTGGCAAAACAAATGTGTGCCCCGTATAAAACCACACCGAGTGATCGCTTTCTCCTTTTTTGTATTGTGCTACAAACCGATCAGAGAAATAATGTCACCATTTATTAGAATTAAATATAGTACTGATGCAATTTTAGAAGCTCTTTTTGGGAAAAATTTGGAGAATCTTGCATGAGAAAAAACTGGTTTGTGAAATTATCGATATCTTGATTATGGAACGTTAAGGGATCTGGAATGAGCGTTTTGAGCGTTTCGACAGTATTTTTGTGGGACATGAGAGCACATCAGACATATCGACTTGCATTCTGAATACGAAGAATGTCTTTCTGATATCAAATAATTTTCATTTTTGAAATTCACGATATAATACAAATTTTATGACAAATTATTAAAAGTTGATATTTTTCAAATTTTTGATATATAACAGCCTTCGAAGTAAATTTTATAAATCTAATGATAATATTCTTAAAGTGTATGTAGCTGGGAGGAAAAGCCGACGATCAATTGAAAATTGTGACCTTTCATATTGAAGATGTGGATTTTTTTGGTGTTTTGGGAAAAAATCCATATCTTCAATACGAAAGGTCAAAATTTTCAATTGATCGTCGGCCTTTCATCCCACCTACATACACTTTAAGTATAAATCATCATTTTCTGTCCATTGAGAGCGTTTATAGTCCTTTTTCAACGCGGGCACATCTCATGTCATGACGTCACCTTTTTTCTAGGCCAAATCTGTCTCGTTCGAAGGAATTTTGTGGAATATCAATTTTAAACGTCTTATTTTCTCAAAAAAGGAGTCATTTTCATTGTCCTTATAATATTAGCTTGCCAATGATATGATGTTGTTTTTGCAATAGACCTGCCCTTTCAAATATTTTTTTTCCAAACTTCACGCTTGGTTTTGTGTGTGTTCATCTTGTACACCAAATTAGTTTTACCTCTTCAACTTCAAGAAGATAAAAGTTTCCGTAAAAATGGCCTGTTTTACTTCTGCAAGCAGTGTGCCACACTTCTGGAAGAGTAAAGCAGATGCATAACATTTTTAAATATAACATGTCATAGGTTGTGCCTGGTAAGAGAGGGGGTAGGGAGGAGGAGAGGGAGGGTATTGTAATTGGACAGGGAGGTGCATTGACGGTAGCCAAAGGGGAGGGATGGCATGGGACATCTTGTCTTCCTTTTTGACCCTCCCCTGTTGGATGCTGGCCGCCGTGATATTTTACGCTTTTAGGCCTTTTTCTGCCATATTTTGCCCATTTTTGTAAAAATGTTTCCCCTTGAGAATCGCCCCACGTCCTTCTAACAGAAAAACCATGACAAAGTCACTGGGGAGGGGGAAACAGGAGTGCAGTGGGGTATTATAGGAGGGGGTTAAGTTTGAGAGAGCGAGTACAGACAGAGGAGAGAGGGAGGGGGAAATATGGAGAAGGTAGGTGAGGGGAAACAGGAGGGGAAGGGGAGAGAGATTGAGAAGGAGGGGAAAGAAATAGGTATTTCATTAGGCTTTGCTTAGTAAATTAGAATATGAAATTGACAAAGCTGACGAGCCTTTATTAAATAATATATATAGGCCTATGTCTATCTTAAGAATATTAATTGAAACGTATAGCTATTTTCAAAATAATATGATAAGGAGAGTAGCGCTGGGTCCCGACATAATCCCCGTTGAGTGGTATCGCGAGTTCATTTATGTTTATTCAAACTAAGCGCCTGAGATAGTCTTTTGTCTTGAAGTGGGACTAATAACCACTTGACTAAAGAAAATAGATACATTTTGATGCAGTCGGTTACAAGCTCTTACACAAGCCATTGTGTACACATGTGTCGAGTGTAAGCGACAAGACGCTGTTGGTGCAGTAACCGATCATACGTTCGCGTTGGAGTAAATTTGAGCAAGAAATCCAATCGATATTTCGTTCCAGTTAAGGGTAGACGAGGTATTATTGGTCGAAGCAACCTAAAAATCGATTTTCATTATCTAGATCAATATATTATTGAAAATTAACACCTTGATGTTTTGCAAAAGTTCATTCTACAAATCGTATACTTTGCAAACTTGCTTAATTTATTGTTGTTAACTAGTTATGTACGTTTTACAAAAGTGTTGTTGTTTCAGCCCTCTTTACAACGTAACTCAAGAACCGCAGCACCTATAAAAGTATATCTGTGATATTTTAATTCTTCTACACGCTCGCTATGAATTGAGCAATGCCGTTTTTGCCAATGCCGTTTTTGCCAAATCACAACAGTTTAAAATAATTAATAACCTCAAAGCCTTATTGTACGATTTCCGTCAAATTTTGATTTTGTTATTCTTTATTCAAAATGTTTAAATAATATTGGTAATAACTGACAACTGTCCATTTTAGGTTGAAATAACAAGATAAAGTGAAAGAAACCCCACTGATTATTTTGGCCATTTAACACATAGTTCTATGTGAGGACATATATAATCATAATTTTTAAATTATGATAATATGTCGAACTTTGCTCTGTTGACCTACAAAGACAACAGATTTGGCCGATTCCATTTAGGTGCAAGTTGGAACATTACAAATATGCAAAAAAATCAGGTTTGAAAAAAATTAACCAATTTCATATTATAAGATCGTACATTATGGCTTTAAAGTCAATTTTCAAACTTCATTTCGCAAACTCTCTACTACCAATTACGGACTTGCAGCAACAATTCCCAATCTACTCTCTTACATTTTCTGATTGATTTTTCTTTCAAAAAGATTGATTTTTCAATCTTTTGCCGATTGCAGTTGGACAAATTGTTTGCACGTAATCTGTAATTTTGCCACCGAAGTTTGAAAGTAACGGGAAAGCAACACAATAAGCCCAATCGCCATTCTAACTTCCGGTTTTTGAGAGCAGTTTTGGGACACTTTGACCTCTGACATATCGGGAAAATTGATGTTATTATTATTAATTTTTCTTATTATTGTCATAATGTTGATCATTAAAAATACTAAATAATTAATTGATAAAATACTAATATTTTTTACATTTGTTTTAATTATTGTAAAACATTTTAGATTATATTTTGTACGTACAAAACCCAATATTTCTGAATTTTCTGAAAGGTCAAAGGACAAAGTGTCCCAAAACTGCAAAAACTGTCCTACAATGCATTGGAAACTTCCAATACCGATTTGGCTTTTTACTTTCGACTATGAGGTTTGAGGAAGTATTTTCGAGATGTTATAACTGTCGCATTCATATTTTCGCTTTTAGATCAGTTCTATTACTTTCTGACCATCGACCTTTCTACCACCAGATATTGAACAAGGTTCTAGTATATGCTTTATATGTGATCCTCAATTGCATGTAAATCTCTGTACCTTATTTTAAGAAATGGTACACCATTGTGTGCAACTACAATGAATATAATTTGGCACTTTCCTTGTTCCGCCTAATGAGATTTATTACATAAACAATTAACAAAGTTGTCACCGCATCTACCGGAATATCATGTCTGATATGGACAGAATAAATGAGCTCCCAGTTCAGGTAACATTGCACTTTTATTCCAGTATTTCGTCTCAGGTTGTCGGAAAAAGAAAAATTGATCATTAAGTTGGACTATGTTTTGCAAAATTCTTGGCGCTTTTTAACTCCCGGAAAACAGGCGTCTAATATTATTTTGGTGTGGGTGGGTGGGTGTATAACGCATGTATGTAATTATTCCTATTATTATTTTATTTGAAGGAAGATTGGGGAAATAGCACATGGTGAAATCGGATTTGTAGTAATGTTGAATTTCTATAGTGTGTTGGGAATTTTTGTTGTAAGTTGTAATAAAAGCTGATAAATTAATGCCTGAATAAAACGGGGATATCGATGTCATTCTCGACATGTCTGTATAACCTCTATGCCTTTACGAAGAGCACTAATTTTCCCGGTAATTTTTTCATTAAGCAGTAATGAAAAAAACGTAGAAAACTTAATTTACTATAATTCAGATACTATTGGTAAATTATGTTTTACAAGTCCAATAATTTACTCACGTTTTAGACGTTTCATCTTCCGATCAGAAGACTTCTTCAGTAATGCAATGAACCAGCAACACTCCAACTCTCATCTCCAGATTTAATTCAGATGTTATTTAACATTACGGTATATTCTTAACCCTTTGTTCGAATTATAGGGAGATGATAGGTACATCGGACGTTCCCGTAAAGGTCATGGGAATTACCACTCCGCAATAAGCCCAATCGGCATTGGAAGTTTGCAATGCATTGTGGGACAGTTTTTGCAGTTTTAGGACACTTTGTCCTTTGACCTATCAGGAAAATTGCTGTAATTATTAATAATTTATTTATTATTGTCATAATGTTATCATTAAAAATATTTAAATAATTAATTCATTTAATAATAATGTTTTTTAAGTTTGTTTTTATTCTAGTAACACGTTTTAAATTATATTTTGTACGCACAAAACCCGAATTTTTCTGAATTTTCCAGATAGGTCAAAGGGCAAAGTGTCCTAAAAAAAACGGAAGTTACAATAGCGATTTGGCTTATACTCTTGGTGTTTCTTCTCGGCACATTAGGAATGGCACTCGCTTTTGCTCCAGTTTTGATCTTGCCATCTTACCATCCAATTACTTTTGGGGCGCATGTTACAAATGTTAACAAAATATTAGGAGTAATTTTGGCTTTGACAGTGGCGACTTCTAGTTTGTTCCTCGTCGCCAGTAAAAGAAGGCTTGAAGAGAAAGGATACGTACAGTTTTCAATCACGAGTAGAACGAATCGCCATGTCAGCCATTCAACTTTAGGCGATAACAGGCATCATAATTCACGTTCCCGAGTATACACGAATGTAAATCGGTTTCAAACTGTAATATTTGGAATAGGAGGTGCTCTATATCTTGTTATCGGTTTAGTTCAGAATATCAGTGAAGATACATTTGAAGAAATGGCTGCTTCAGTAACAGAGAAAGTTATGCACTTGATCTCGCTAATGACTCAAATGGTCTTCCTTATTAAGTATGAAGGTGCATTATTACAAAACGTCACTCTTTTGCACTACGCCATTGCTTTGATGATTGCTGACAAAGTCTGGATGTGGGTATCTCTTACACTCAGTAGCGTAGCCGATATTGCTTACCAAAACCAAACAGATGCAAACAATTCAAAAAGCACACATTGGTCTCCGTTGGAAACTTCAGAAAGCTTTCTAGAACCAATCTATATCGAGTTCTTAATCACATGTGTAGGTATCCTTATCTACATGTGGTCATCAATGGGAAAGAATGTACAGACACGATTTGAAGTTGAACCAGAATCTGATGACGAAGTCTATTCTCCATATCATAACTGTGCTTCAATTATCACGGAAAGCGAAGAGCGTCGTCGCCTGCTGTCTAATGACGGCGATCCTGAATCACAACGCGATTCGTTTAGTTCAAGAAGCAGTATCGAGTTACAAGATACAAGTGCTTTGTTTTCAAAAATAGCCAAACGAGTTGGTGTCTTACTTGTAGTTATTGTAAGCGTAAGTTATTCAATTGTTGGTTTAATTTTACGAGATGGGCCATTGGAATACGAAAGTATTGGACCTTACTACCGAGAGATCATTTTGATGGGGATAAAATTCGTTCTTTTTGGTCCGCTAACTATCCTTTGTATGATATCAGCGTATGTAATGTACAAAAAAACTACACATTACCCCGCCACTATGTCCCCAAACGAATACTTGTTGCTTGTGACAACTGCTGGCTCTTCCTCTGGTTTATGTTTAAGATAATCGCAGCAATAACTGTGGTCACAATGGAAGAAAACCGTATTGTATATATCGTAATGCAACTGTTATGTATACTACATATTTGGGTTCAAACTCAATTTCTGCTAGGCGCTCAGAGCATTCATGGCACAGGATATCTGTTGTCCACATTGACCAAAGCTTGTTTGATATACCTGGCTGGTAGTAACGCATCGGAATGGTTTCAAACTGCGTTAGAGCGAGATACATTAATACACCATCAAATTTCAACAAGCCAGGTATTAACTGCAGTGTACGGAGAAAAAGGTACCCGCATTTTAGTATATGTGCTCTATCCATTGATAGAATTAATCCGATTTCATTCTGTGGTCATGGCATACGAAATCTTTATTTCAAAGTGAAAACAGGATGATAGTTTACGCACCAACTTATGCATCGTCCCGGGGAATCGTCACCGTTATAATAATACATCCACAGGGACCAATAGCCAGAATGTTTTGCGTCCAAAATAGGGACCTTTTCCAAAAAATAGATTTGCTTTCATGCGAAAAGTGAACCTTTAAAATTTCTTTTGTAATTTTGACTTTCTTGGGTGCATTTCAACATTGTTTTGCCGATATGGCTGGCTATAGCCACACAACTTTACTAATTAAGTTTTTATACATTCTCGCGATTCACAATACCATGAATTAAACTTTTTAAAGTAGTGAAATTTTAAACATTTAAAGTTTATGTCAATGTCAATGTTGACCTATTTTGTTTCATTATCTTGGTAATATAACGATACATTCTAGATAGAGTACACTATTCTATTAAAGTTAAGGCTAATTAAGGTATTAACAGCAGTTATCTATTTACTGATGTAGTACTGACGGGTTGGCGCCAAGTTTTGCACATCCTTGTTAGAGACAATATGTTCAGGAAGGGCATTACATATTCTGGCTGAAAAGGGGGAAATGATTTCTGGTGGCTGAATACGTCAGACATTGAAACATGTCTTTTGTTTTTTATTGTATTATGAGGAAAATTATGAGAATTGAAAATAACCATCTAGAAAAAAGTCATTCTTACGTTTGACTTTGTTTTATTAGGATCTGTAAATATATTTCTTTTGTTTTTCATTATATTATGAGGAAAATTATGAGAATTGAAAATAAGCATCTAGAAAAAAAAGTCATTCTTATGTTTGACTTTGTTTTATATATTAGGATATGTAAATATATTTCTTTTGTTTTTCATTGTATTATGAGGAAAATTATGAGAATTGAAAATAAGCATCTACAAAAAAGTCATTCTTATGTTCGACTTTGTTTTATTAGAAAATGTAAATATATTTCTTTTGTTTTTCATTGTACTATGAGGAAAATTATGAGAATTTAGATTTACAACCCCTTATAAAACAAAGTCAAACATACGAAGAACTTCTTTCTAGATGCTTATTTTCAATTCTCACAATTTTCCTCATAATGCAATGAAAAACAAAAGCAATAGCTTTACAAACCCTAATAAAACAAAGTCAAACATAAGAATAATTAAAAAAGAATAAAAAATATTTCTTTTGTTTTTCATTGTATTATGAGAAAAATTATGAGAATTGAAAATAAGCATCTAGAAAAAAGTTATTGTTATGTTTGACTTTATTTTATTAGGATTTGTGAATATATTTCTTTTGTTTTTAATTGTATTATGAGGAAAATTATTAGAATTGAAAATAAGCATCTAAAAAGTCATTCTTATGTTTGACTTTGTTTTATTATGATCTGTAAATATATTTCTTTTGATTTTCATTATATATTGAGGAAAATTATGAGAATTGAAAATAAGCATCTAGAAAAAGGCATTCTTATATGTTTGACTTTGTTTTATTAGGGTTTGAAAATCTATTTCTTTTGTTTTACATTGTATTATGAGGAAAATTATTAGAATTGAAAATAACCATCTAAAAAAGTCATTCTTATGTTTGACTTTGTTTTATAAGAATCTGTAAATATATTTCTTTTGTTTTTCATTGTATTATGAGGAAAATCATTAGAATTGAAAATAAGCATCTAAAAAGTCATTCTTATGTTTGACTTTGTTTTATTAGGGTTTGAAAATGTATTTCATTTGTTTTCATTGTACTATGAGGAAAATTATGATTTAGATTTACAACCATTATATAAAACAAAGTCAAAGATACGAATAACTTGTTTCTAGATGCTTATTTTCAATTATCCCCAGACAGAATAAAACAACACGTTGACAACATTTTTGCGACTTCTGTCGACATAAGACATTAGAAAAGGTCAGTGAATTTATTTACCAAATTGTTTTTTGAAAAAAGAAAACTGGAATCAGCCATTTACAAGAGCAGCCCAACAGCGATTGCTGGAACTTTACTTTTCTGGTGGTTACCTAAAAGTAGCAAAAAGGAGCAAAACATTGCTAGCAAGCAAGCAAGAGACAACTTTGTTGGTGTGAATATACCTCATGACGAACTCCGCCGGGACATCCTGGAGTCCATGTAAGTTGACTCATAAAAAGCAAAGATAAATATTAAGGAGACAACTTTACCCGGTATGAAAATACTTGGTGAGCTCAATTCGTGATTACCTATAGAGCCGGTTGCTCACTAAAATGCCGCGGTCTTTGCAAAGCTGAGGCCTTCAAAATATAAAGATATTGATCAAAGCATGATCTCAATAAAAAGCAAATGGCTTTTAAAAAGCAAATGGCTTTTAAAAATTGAATGGCTGAAACCTTTGTTTTTCAAAATACATGGCGTGCTCCAAGAGAATTCTGAAGCCATAATTGCTATTCAGGAAGATTACCTGATAGAAAAATAATTGTTTTTGAAATAAGCTGGTTAATTTTAATCTGAGAACTACACTATTACATTAAAAATCAAAAATTTGGACAGAAAAACTGCCTTTCACACACGTCAATTCTGCAACAAGTATCGAGTAGCATTGCCATCAATTTTTGGTGAATATTTCTACTTGGATGGCATTGCTACTAGCCTCGTAATAGTAATAACCACACGCTCGACCTTATCACGAAGCCTCAATAATGACCATGATTATTCTTATACTCGCTAATTGCAAATATTTCTAATTTTGTTTTGAATAAGCATAATATCTTGCAATGAAACTGTTTTCTCCTCCACCATTAATGGGTGTGGTGGGTGGGAGAAAAATAATTTTCACCAATCTCCTCTAATGCTTTACGACAGAATGATGCTCCTGTTCACGAGCATTGTGCCGAGCAAGCGATGCCGTCACACGTGATTGAAACCCAACGCGCACCAACGGATCACGCCATTGGCCAAGGCTAGTTCCCCGGGAAAACATGACCTTTGACCCGGCCTGAAACTTTTTTCTGCAGGTGATAAATTGAGTTTCACCGCGATATACGCGATGAAACTGTATTATCCCCAGACAGAATAAAACAACACGTTGACAACATTTTTGCGACTTCTGTCGACATAAGACATTAGAAAAGGTCAGTGAATTTATTTACCAAATTGTTTTTTTAATTTAAAGAAAACTGGAATCAGCCATTTACAAGAGCAGCCCAACAGCGATTGCTGGAACTTTACTTTTCTGGTGGTTACCTAAAAGTAGCAAAAAGGAGCAACACATTGCTAGCAAGCAAGCAAGAGACAACTTTGTTGGTGTGAATATACCTCATGACGAACTCCGCCGGGACATCCTGGAGTCCATGTAAGTTGACTCATAAAAGCAAAGATAAATATTAAGGAGACAACTTTACCCGGTATGAAAATACTTGGTGAGCTCAATTCGTGATTACCTATAGAGCCGGTTGCTCACTAAAATGCCGCGGTCTTTGCAAAGCTGAGGCCTTCAAAATATAAAGATATTGATCAAAGCATGATCTCAATAAAAAGCAAATGGCTTTTAAAAAGCAAATGGCTTTTAAAAATTGAATGGCTGAAACCTTTGTTTTTCAAAATACATGGCGTGCTCCAAGAGAATTCTGAAGCCATAATTGCTATTCAGGAAGATTACCTGATAGAAAAATAATTGTTTTTGAAATAAGCTGGTTAATTTTAATCTGAGAACTACACTATTACATTAAAAATCAAAAATTTGGACAGAAAAACTGCCAAACAAGTTTTTTGACATTTATGGAAAAAAATTGCCAAACTCCCCCCCCCCCTCCCCCGTTTTGACTGATCCGGATTTTTTATTTTTTAATATCAGCTGATCTGGGAGGGTATGAAAATGCATGGGGGTTGGCGTTGAAATAGCCTAGCGCATTTGCATACGTTTGCCTTAACAGTAACAGCCCAAATTCTGACGGATGCACGCAATCCCAATCAAATATAGGCCTATTATCTACGTTGCGTGATCGCCGGTTGAAAATGTCAAAGTGTGTGATGACGTGAGTGTCTCCCCCAACTACTTCCCTCAATACCTTGTGTGCATACTTATTTATATTTCTTGTGCATTCCTTCCCCGCTCCCTCTTTCATTTCATCCGGATATCCCAAACGTATTAGAATATCAGACCATATTAATCTGGCAGATGGTAATAATGCCCTAAGCCCTTCTAAGCACTCAAGCACCTTGTTTCTGATTTCCCATGTGGGCCTCTTTAGGATATCATTCGTCCCAATGTGCAATATTACCGTTGTGGGAAAGGGGTTCTTATACATTAAGCGTGCTACTCTATTTACTACATCACCATGTCTTGAGCCTATTAATTTATCTCCTGGTTGACCTTCCCATTTTACATAGCCTCCGCCGTGGAGTTGTGTTTGCTTCGTTCCTGCACGTTTTATGATACTGCCCCTACGACCCACGTTCTCCTGTTAGACTCTGTAATAAAGCAAAACAGAACAAAAAACAGCAAATTGTCTCTACCAAATTTAATAAATATTACAACAATGCCGCCGCACTAATACCCTTAATTTGCTGTATCCGTTCCTCTGCTATACCACGACAAGGATCTATGTGAGATAATACAAATTTTTTCTGTTAAATTCCTCAATACAATCGTATATACTACTGCGCCAAATTATTTTTTCTTCCGCACCTATCCGGCGATTACCGACAGCCTACTAGCGAATAGCTGTTAGGGAGCAAAAGAATTAACATATAAATTCATAGATGTATGGTTTTACATTATGCATTGCACAATGGCTGCTTTCAATAGTCTCTTTAGACTTTACAACCCATAATCTGTATGAGTTCTTGCCTGTGATTACTGCAAGGTCTGCCCAGGAAGACTACCTGAAACATACAAAAGTTACAGATTATTACACATGTTGATTGGCCTAATATATAATCGAAAGGCTGAAGATTTCCACCTTCCCATTTCCTTGATTTTTTCGTCATTGATGCCCCCCATAGCCGCTGCCGTCGCTGCGCCAATTCTAAAACTATGAGGACTAAAATACTCTGGATCTAAGCCTATTAGTTTGATTCCTTGCTTCAAGATTTGTGAGAATTGAAATGATGTTAGATAGTGACCACCAAAGTGAATGAATAAAGGACCCGGTCGTGCCGGTCTGGATTTCATGTATTCTAGTATCGCCCTAACCGGACATAATAACTGATATGATGAACTCTCCAACCTTAACTTGACCGTTGACCCCCTCTGGTCCGTTTTTGAAAACCTAATTGCTACTTCCAACACTTTTGGATTTGTATCTAGCCCCTATGTCCTGTTTTAATATTACTCGCGAAAAAATACCTTGTTTCCTCTGGCATGTCAATTCACCTACCCTTAAAAATCCGAAAAAGGCTAGCAAAAAAGCTGCCTTAAATAGTTGCGCCTCATAGCTGGAACTACATATAGATGGCAAGTGTTGTACTAATTTATTCAAAATTGGTGGAGTAATAGGTAACCTACTATCCACTCGCGGATTCAAACGCCTACAACCTTCCTTCAATTTTTTGATTAAAAAGGAACATGTCGGATCTAACCACCCATTTATATTGTGTACGAAAGCTATCGCTGATATATTCGAATTTATTGATGAGGGCGCCCAACCTTCTGACGATAGGAATGAAATGAATGCCACTATGTGCGATTGATTCGCTGGCCATGATGACCCCAAATTAAATTTCTCCCTAAAATCTATAAAATTTTCTATACCTTTACGGTATGAAGCCCATGTACTTGAAGCTACTGACGCCCGTACCAATCGATGCGACTCATCCCTTAAAGCTTCCATAGAAACTGGGGCACCAACGTGGACACTGGTTCTGCTCGTGGTGCCGCCTCCCGAAAACGTTCCATCTGGAATCGGGAAAGGGCATCGGCTATATTATTAAGTTTGCCTGGAATATGCTTAGCACAAAATGTTAGGTTCAATTTTAAACATTGTAACACAAAGAACCGCACTAGCCTCATGATTGTAGGACACTTTGACGTTTGTCTATTGATGATAGATATTACTGGCAAGTTATCTGACCTAATGATGACCCTCTTTCCCTTCAACTTATCTCCCCATAACACTACTGCCACCACAATGGGGAAAAATTCTAACCATGCAATTGAATATGACGAGTAAGTTTCATTGGGCCATCTACCTTGAAACCACTTTCCTCCAAAAAAACCCCGAATCCTATTTCCCCACTGGCATCAGTGAATAGCTGTAGATCGCTTTCATCTGACCACGCTATTTCCGGTATAATGGCTGCCCCATTAAAATGGCGCAAGAACACCAGCCACATTTCTAAGTCGCTTTTCGCCCCGGTGACAATCTGATTTTGTACCAGGATTTTTGCACCCGCACGTTAAGTCTATTAAGCGCCGCAAGAAAGCCCTGCCTGGATTAACGGCTTTACATACAAACGATAACGATCCTATGATCGATTGCAGATCCCTTAGTGTTATTTTTGTCAGCTTAAGCGCATTCTCAATTTTACTTCTAATATTGATCAATTTGCTCTGTGGTATTGCTATTATTTGTTTGACCGAATCAATCTCCAATCCCAAATAAACGATCTTAGTTGTTGGGCCTACTGACTTATCTGGGGATAGTGGTACGCCTAATTTCTCACAAATCTCTTCAAAACATGAAACCAACTTTTCGCATGATGCATTTGCCCGAGTTATCAGAATGAAATCATCCATATAGTGGCTAATTAAATCAGTAGCTGCCGCTCTTTTTACCGCCCATTCCAAAAAGGTTGAAAATGTTTCGAAAAGTGCCGGAGAACAAGACGCCCCCATGGGTAAAGCTTTGTCCACTAAGTATTGGTCCACAACTTTAATACCCAAAAGTTGAAAGTCACTTGGATGAACCGGCAGCAACCTGAAAGCCGACTCGATATCGGCTTTTGCCATTAAGGCGCCTTTCCCAGCCCTTAATACCAATTGCACAGCTAGGTCAAAACTAGCGTATTTAACCGTGCACATGTCTGGATCTATCCCATCATTAATGGATTCACCATCTGGATGCGAAAGGTGTTGTATAAGCCTAAATTTGCCTGGCTCCGCTTTTGGAACTAAGCCTATTGGCGACACAATTAAATCCGCAATGGGTTTGTAAGCAAATGGACCCGCTATTCGTTTTAACTTAACCTCTTTAGAATCTTTCGCCAATGCCATTTCTGGATCATTTAACACAGATTTGAGGTTAGACGCTTCTCGTGCATTACGTTTCCCTAAATAACCTAATTTAAATCCATTTGTAAAACCCTCCTTCAAAACTTGGGCTGATTTTGAATCGGGGTATGAATCTAACAAAGGAATTAATGCTGCAAGTTTTATAGGCGAGGGATATTTGCAACAAATACAAGTATCAGTGCAAAATCCATTTGAAGCACCCAACCCTGACTTAATTTCCCTTCTTGCAATTTGTTGCTCCATGACCTTGTTCTTTGCACCGTGTGCAATTGTGGCTGTATGCCCAATTTTTGCGCATGCACCCGTTGATGTTAAAGTCGTAGCAAATTCGTCTGGCCTGTGGTGTGCTACCCCTATATGCTTGGCCCCTGTTCCCAAATTGCTGGCGCACTCCCCCTGAGTATGATCCCCTTGTATTTGTACGAAAGGAACGAAAATTGTAGTTCCTGTTCCCTGCTGTGACCGGTGCCGCACCCGCATGTACATAAAGGGCCCACAATTCCCCATCTAATACCGCCCACGATCTTTGTGGCTGCCCTTGTTGTCTCATACGAAATTGTTGGTCGTACGACCGCCAACCCCAGCCCCGAACCTTGATGCTGCTGTCCGAATGAGATGCGCATATTTTAGCATTTCTTGGGCCCTATTTGGTTGCGCTTCCAAGTAAATGGAACTGAACATCAGAAACGCATTAGTCCATGAATAAATTGATGTAATAAACCGCTTTGGTTTATTGCTCTTCCAAACAATTTGTCCCCCTTGATTAACAGCAAGCGCCACCCCCTGTTCATCAAATTGCTTCCATTGCTGATCAGGGTCGCTTTTTTCTAACAGAGTAGCGAAATCAACATACTCCCCATTGATAATTTTTTTTCTAATTTTTTGCGGTACGGTTGACCCCAAGGGACTACATACAGAAACTAGTGGTTCAAAACCCAACTGCTGTTGTGCAATAGCTTCACTACTCATGGCTGCCGCATTTGCATCCACATGAAACGGCACAGTGTTAATACCCTCACCCCAATTCACGAATGCTGCATTTGAATTCATTGGTTGTGTACTACACCACATTTCGCCATAATACATTCTAGAAACGCTTGCTGTTAGAATAAGAAAAATTTTAATTGTAACTATTGCACAGGTCACGGTGACCCTGTGACCTTTCCGGAAAAAGCCGAGTGGCAGGTTTTTCAAATAAATATTTTCTGTGTAAAAACTGTACCATCAGATAGGTAATGGAATATATGAATATTAACTGTACATCTATCACAACAATTTTTGATAACAACTTGCGTCACAATTGATCTAGTATAGAAGGTAGAGAATTTATTTCAATCTTATATACGCCATTTTTTTTTGGAATTAAGTGAAAATTAATTCTGTAAAAACTGTATTTTTTTAATGTAATTTTCACATTAGACCCGACAAAAGATTACCGTTTTGTTGTTATGATAATCTAATCTGTTGATTTCGTAAATAAAATTAGGGGTCTAATGTGGATTAAGGATGCAAACTGGAACAATCCAATGCCTTGTCAAAAGCATTTGCTTCAAAATGGAGTTCGGATGCACTTCGTAATACAACTTCCGCCACTACGGGAAACCACATGCACAGCAGAGCACGTGGCCGATATCAAAATCGATTTTATGTATTGTGTATGTAGGCCTATTCATAGGACCCTCGTATTAATTGTCTCTATGCGCTTGAGAATTCAACAATATAAATAATGTTAGCTTTATTATAATACACATTAATGTTTTAAGCAGATAAAATTCTAAAATATGATGTAGTAATGAAGTTGCGATTTATTAATATTATATGTTTAAATTTTCACGATGACACTATCAAGTCCTTCGTGGTCGAGCGGTCTAAGGCGCTGGTCATATACGGTGGGCCGTGAGTTCGAACCCCGCCTCTGCCAAACTTTAAAAGAAATAAAATTAAAATTTTACTTTTTAAAAATTTCAGATTGGGGAAATATGACTGGGAGAATTTATGTATGGCGTGGCCGAGTGGTGTGGTTGTGTACTAGAAGGCAACATATTAATTGACGATGCATTTGCATTATTATTTGATAATGCATTGATTGACGAAGCACTCGCATTGGGTAATCTATTGATTGCAAATGCCCCGCTATTATTATTGGGTAGCCCATTAATTGACATGATTGACGAGGCACTTGCATTGTTATTGGATGAGGTATTGATTACCGAAGTACTCGCATTGTTATTGGGTAACATATTGACTGAATGGTTGAATGAAGAAGCACTCGCATTGTTATTGGGCAACATATTGATTGCTGAAGTGCTTGCATTATTATTATTAACAATTGACAACGGGTTCACTCCACAAGCTGAATTAAGATTATCATGGATATTGCTATTAAATATACCTGTTAATAGTCTATCTGCCATGCTTGCTGCTTGTTGTGGTTGCCCTACTACTGGTGGTACTTGTATTGGTAATTGAGGCTGTGCCTGTTGTCCTTGGTTCTGCCCTATTACTGGTATTGGTAGTGCTAACTGAGGCTGTACCTGTTGTCCTTGGTTCTGCCCTTGGTTTTTCCCGTATCCATCAACTTGCACCTGTTGTTCAGCATGCTGATTCACATTCGGCGGTGCTGGATGTTCGTTGTGTTGCTGTTGTTGTTCAACCATGGCGGGCTCATTCAAACTGTCTATCCCCGCATTTCTGGCCTGGCTTCTCGTCAAACTTCCCCTTCCTCGTCCACGACCTCGACCTCGACCTCGACCTCGCCCAGTCCTTTGTTCAGTTTGTAGGTCTACCCCTCTCAGGTTTGAACGTTGGTTTCGATTAGTCGCCTTACGTTTCCCCATGATAATTGTTTACTTTTTTCCAAAGTAGCAACATGATATATTCAGAATTCTCCACTTATCGAAAAATGTATTTACCAAAGTAGCAAAATGATGTCCGTCTCTTGAACGAAATTACAAACACACTTCACACGTCCAAACTCGATGAACTCGATTAGGTATGCTGTTGGTATTTCTGACGGAAACTGCTGTCAAAACTGAACGAACTTGAGTCCCAATTGAGTATAATGTGACTGAGTTTGACGATGATGAGCTATGAGCTATGATGATTCAATGTAAATGATGAGAGAAAAATAATTTTCACCAATCTCCTCTAATGCTTTACGACAGAATGATGCTCCTGTTCACGAGCATTGTGCCGAGCAAGCGATGCCGTCACACGTGATTGAAACCCAACGCGCACCAACGGATCACGCCATTGGCCAAGGCTAGTTCCCCGGGAAAACATGACCTTTGACCCGGCCTGAAACTTTTTTCTGCAGGTGATAAATTGAGTTTCACCGCGATATACGCGATGAAACTGTATTCTCACAATTTTCCTCATAATACAATGAAAAACAAAAGCAATAGCATTACAAACCCTAATAAAACAAAGTAAAACATAAGAATAATTAAAAAGAATAAAATATATTTCTTTTGTTTTCATTGTATTATGAGGAATATTATGAGAATTGAAAATAAGCATCTAGAAAAAAATTATTGTTATGTTTGACTTTATTTAATTAGGATATGTAAAACATATTTCTTTTGTTTTTCATTGTATTATGAGGAAAATTATGAGAATTAAAAATGAGCATCTAGAAAAAGTTATTCTTATGTTTTTCATTGTTTTATTAGGGTTTTAAAATCTATTTTGTTTTACATTGTATTATGAGGAAAATGAAAATAAGAATTGAAAATAAGCATCTAAAAAAGTCATTCTTATGTTTGACTTTGTTTTATTAGGATCTGTAAATATATTTCTTTTGTTTTTCATTGTATTATGAGGAAAATTATGAGAATTGAAAATAAGCCTCTAGAAAAAAGTCATTCTTATGTTTGACTTTGTTTTATTAGGATCTGTAAATCCATTTCTTTTGTTATTATTGTATTAGGAGGAAAATTATGAGAATTGAAAATAAGCATTGAAAAGAAGTATCTAGAAATTCTTATGTTTGACTTTGTTTTATTAGGGTTTGTAAATCTAAAAAAAAATTATGAGAATTAAAAATTTATTGAAAAGTTAGAATCTTTATATTAAGTTTTGTATTTTGTCTTTTACTTTATCCCGCATTATACGGTATATTGTTTAGTGTCTCAAATGAGTATGAGGTATTAGGGTTTCTTTTCAAAATATGTCCGGTTTTTTTCCGACCCTAAATCGTGCCGTATCTACCCCCCCCCCAACCCCACCCCCATAGACTTTGATCAATATATTGCTCTTTAAATACACAATAATATTCCATGATACAACCAGTACATTTGTGATTCTTAACGATAAGACGAATAATTTGACTCACAAGAATTGGCGCTTATGAAACAATTTTAACAGGATGACCTTGAACCTTTTATTACTTTCTATTCACTATACTATTGTCCCTAGCAGTGGCGCCACCAGAAATTTTTTCAGGGGGCGGGGAATCAACCAATTTTGCACAAAAATTGCCACAAAAAGGGAAGGGGGGAGGTTCCCCTTGCTCCTCCGTAGCGCCGCCACTGGTCCGTAGATGTAACAAACTATGTAATTTTGGGTCCTTGTGACTAGAGGAAAGAGTTGAAAATAGCATGGAACGCATTTTTTGGTCTCATTGCATGGTGCGTAAAAAGGATATAAACGAAGAATTTGAAAACGGATTCTAAAAAAATGGATAAACACACAAAAATAATGTAAATCTACATCCAACGCACCAACATTTCTTGCACTGCGATATTTAATTGTTGAGAAAACTTGGTTTTAGAGAACAACTTTATACGCCGTTGTTTCGTTTTTGATACGTTTCTTTGTGTATGTCAAAGATGTTATACGCGTATGCACATTTATAATTACAATAGATCCAAGCTCTATTATATTGATCACACAGAATCCTTCGTGGAACTCTTTTCAACATTATTATTATCACACTCGTGTGAAATCCAGTTGTTACTAGAACGGTGATGTCGACACTGGCGGTCACAAATCGGACTGTCAAGAGCAACCGCTGGCGGCGCATGGTATTGTGAATCGCAAGGATATATAGTATACAATATTAATTAGTAAAGTTATGTGGCCGTAGCCAGCCATATCTACAAAAATTGTACACTTTTCAGCGTTAAAATGAACCAAAAAAGGTAAAAATTGCAATGGGAATTTTAAGTGGATTAAGTTCACTTTTGAATGTAAGCTAATCTATTTTGGATAAAGGTCCCTATTTTGGACGCAAAAACTTCTAGCTATTGGTCGCTGTGGATGTATTATAGCAGAGACGATGCAAAAGTTGGTGCGTAAATCTTTATCTTGTTTTCACTTTGAAATCAAGATTTCGTATTCCATGACCACAGAATGAAATCAGATTATCTCTATCAATGGATATGAAAATACGGGTAAAAACTATACTTTTTCTGAATCCGTACGATTTTTTTTAAATTTATAACATTCGGCCGAAGCCGGGCTAATCCCAATAGTGCTCAGAGGCTACTAAATTTAAGGGACGCCATCCGGATATGACGGGACAGGGATATGGGAAGAGGTCCGATATTAGATGCAGGAGGAAAACCGGAGCACCCGGAGGAAAACCTGCGTGGACGAGCATGGATCGGCAACCAAACGATGATAGCAATACATTGGAATGGTTGTTAACAAGATTTGACTAACTCTGAAATTTCACCCCTGCATAAGCGGCCATTTTGGATTTATGTAATTTAGGCACTGTTCCAGTACTTGGATTTTTTGGACTTTTGATGTGTTATTGAATATGCTTTTTCTGAAAGAACGGTGATTAAATGGATTCTTATGAAATTAGTGGTAGGTTAACCCGTTATTTTTTAAATTTAACTAGCCTATACCCATACACTACATGTTGGTAGCTTGCGGGTAGTAATCAGTTTCCCAGTCTTTAAAACAGACTACCTCAATAAGAAAAGCCGAAAACATATTGTCCACCTCAGTTTCTGCGAAGTCCAAGACAAATCCGGGGTCAAAGGCTAATTGCAAATTCACCTGGCATACAGGCCCAGATGCAAACATAGGACTAGGCCGGCTAGCCTAGGTCTAAGATCAGGCAAAAGTCGTGGTGTTTGCCTCGACACAGGTAAACTATGCCATAGGCTTAGCCGATTTTTTGTTAATAATAATGATGTACGCATGAACTCGAAATGATACTGATATTCATTACAACAAAACACTAGTCATTGGTTATGAAAAAGTTTATATAATTATATTAGTGACAGCAAAAGTAAAGTACATTATAATGTAGTCTTATATTATTGAATGCAACATATTTTAATCACATAATTATAATGGATCACTTCAATACTGAACAATTTTGATTTTAGAATCTACCAATATAAAAATCACTTGGGAAGCTAACAGAGGGAGTACGGTGACTGAAAAGATCAGATGTGAAAAACTAGTAATTGTCAATAGTGAAAATCTATTAATAAATCTATTGTGCACAAATTAAATAATACAAATCAGAGTTTTAAGCTTTAATGCAATAGCCAGCGTATGCACCATGATGCAGTCATGTCTACAGTAGAATTCATCTCGACCTTTGCAGGACTTAAACCCCATTAAAAGCTATTAAACCAAGATAACACTCATTGAAGCAGCTCAACTGATTAAATCAGATCTTCTCTGGTTGTGTACAAGTGTCTGTTTTCAATGTGCGACATCGCAATAAAGCTGGTATTACAGCTTCAGTTGGGTAACCGATTATAAAGGAAACGAAAGGAAACAATGGTATGTGTACCATTGTTCACGAAATGACACAAAGACCTGCTTTTTGTTAACCAGCATTCTTCAAAATGAGCAACATAATGATTGTTGACTTAACACGTTTTGGAAATAATTTCTTCATATTTTTGGTGTTATCTGTCGTTTACATATCCTTCCTAAAACACAAAAGTACGACCCTCTCCAAACATCTAAATTAGCTAAAAATTTAGGACATGTTACAAAACTTTATTTTCTAGAACCTATTTAGAATAATTTAAATGTAGCTTTTACTGTTTTTTTTGTGGCATCCTTCAGAAGTGAGCGGTCCGATACCAATATTTTCGGTCAAATCTCCATTCAATTAACACGGGGAGTTGGCTAGCTATGCCTTGCCCTCACTCATATTTTACAAAAGTGCGACCATTTCTGAACATCTAACCTAGCTGTAATTTTAGGTCATGTTAGAGAAATATATTTGCTAGAAGTTTTGGAGAATAAATAAAATATTGGCTGGTTATTTTTCACACAGTGATGTTAACTAGGCAAGTGTCCATTCTC
This sequence comes from Amphiura filiformis, assembly GCF_039555335.1. NCBI lineage: Eukaryota > Metazoa > Echinodermata > Ophiuroidea > Amphilepidida > Amphiuridae > Amphiura > Amphiura filiformis. Next base: position 61,607,566 of record NC_092642.1, read on the forward strand.
CCAACATACATCATTTGTTGAGGTCACACGTCAATGGTGAGAGCACTGTGTATTGTGTATAGGAAAACGGACAGTAACTGCAGTATGCAATACGCATATGGGAGGTCGGGTTAGTGTAGTGGTCTTCTCGCTCGCTTCTCACCGCTGTAGCCGGTGCCACATGTGAGTTTGGTTGCCTATCCATGCTCGTCCTCGCAGGTTTTTCTCCGGGTGCTCCGGTTTTCCTCCTGCATCTAAAATCGGACCTCTTCCCATATCCCTCTCCCGTCATATCCGGATGGCAGCCCTTGAATTTAGTAGCCTCTGAGCACTATTGGGCTTAGCCTGGCTTCGACTGAATGTTATTTAACAACAAAAACAAAATCAATGGGCAAGTAGACTACGGAGAAGTCTACGACACATGCCAATTTGCAGACAATGGCAATACTACAAGAGAAGGCTACCTTCCAACGCCATTGCGCTGCCCGTGACCATCTTTTCGCCGGATAAAACACGTTGGTATTGTGCCAAAGAATTTACACTTTTGTGTCCTTTAATTGCAGTCACCTTGGCTGGCTGGAACCCACTTTGGCTAAGAACTATTGCCCCAGTGGTGCAACAAGAGTAGTTGGTATTATTATGAAGCTAAACTAGGGAATTAGTCAAAGGTAAGGCAGAGCGAGTTACCGAATTAGGAGTCCTAAAGGAGGAGGGATAATAAACGGAAATTGAATGGCTAACACGAAATGAACCAGATGAAACAGAATTACGTGCATGAAATTTGTTGTGATTTTACATCAATTTACACACGGATCAATCTTAACACAGTCACATTGCAGCATAATTGAATATATTTCACGTGCACGACACGACAACGGTATATTCGCTCCCATGGTGAACAACCTAAACTAAACATCAAGAGACGAGATGGTTGCGCCGTACCGTTTAAAGAGTCAACAAGGAGTGCCTAAATTATCTAAACATGGCAATAACTCGCCCCAGGGCGTGCAATTGATGCACGGATAATACGACGTTCACTCGATGAACGGGTATCATGGTTTACGGCACTATGATCAATATTCAATTATGTAAAGATGAATTATCGTCACAACAGTATATATTTTGGAGAGTCATCTGTTTTATTACTTATAGTGTTTTCATAAAGTCCCTAGGCCCTAAGAGTTTTCTCACCAAGTTATAGTACCACTCTGTTGAACTTGCTGTCCTTCAGTAGCTGCCAAAGACCATCGCAGCTGGTATTTAGCTTGGTCAAATACTAATTGTATTCTCGACTAACTTAATAACTGGGTATGAAACACTACAATGATTTGCCGGCATGAAACCACTGAAGGTTTCTTAATCCTGCCCACGGTGGTTTTGCGTGAGTTCATCCTTGGCTTTTACAACATACTTCGCACCAGTATCAGCATCAATTTCTACCTTTAAAGTATCTTTTGTCTGGCAGCGAATGACATTGTTCTCTTGACCTCTACGACAAAAATAGTATGGCACATCAAACTGAACTTTGTTAAAAAGTTCATTTGGAGTGTGAATGCTGAGCTCTTTGGATGAGTAAAGTGTCTGCAAATCAGCCGAAGAAATTATATTATATTGTATTAGCTTGCTTTACCTTCCGATTTTACATTTATATGTTTTAAATCACATAATGCCGCACGGAAGTTATCGTTTGCTTCCCGAAGTCTTTTATAATGTCAAACTTCTTATTTGAAGGTGGTGAACGTAGATAACAGACTATGCTGTGCCTAAAGGGGTTCAAACTTTACAGTTTGTAAAGTTCTCCGCCGACTGTACGAGCGTTGAAATAATAGGGAGCTAGATGAGTAACCAATTCGGCCTTTTGAGTTCGTGGATCTGAGAATGATGCCCTTTTCTGCTATTAATACGCTTGTAGTGCTCTAGCGGATTTCTCAATATATTTTCCGGGTTGCTGCAGGTATACCTTTCTCTCACTTTTGATCAATTTCTGATAAATGTAGTGTTCCAAACAGCGGTCATTTAGATCCATCAGGATGAACCATAAACAAAAAGTAGTAAATTTGTTGTTGTTTATCGTCTGTCAAGTTTTGTTGATCAACTAGGGTTGGGCGATATCAATATTTTGCGTACTATCTTTTATGCGTGACAAGATAGGGTACGTGTTCATTGAAAGGGAATGATCCGCCAAACCCAAGAAAATTGTCAGATTTCTCATTCGTACAATGAATGGTCCAAAATTCATATAATATGCTTTCATTGTATAGATATAAGGCGTAAATACGCACTTACTGACTATACGAAAATATACCCGGTTGGCGGTGTTCTTTGACGTTTCCCTTATATGGTCGTAGTGTGATAATTAATCTTATTAACCTTAAGTTCACGTTTTGCATGTAAGCAAATTTATTTTGAAAAAGGTCCACATTTTGGACGCAAAATATGTATGCTGGCTATATTGTATACTGGCCTGTGTGGACTTATTATAACGTGGGCGATACATATATAAGTTGGTGCATGAACCAAATTATTTCTTGTTGTCACTTTGAAATCAAAATTTCGTATGCCATGACCACAGAATGAAATCGGAATAATTCTATAAATGGATAAAGCACATATATTAAAATGAGGTTGCCTTTATCGCCATACACAGCATTTAATACCGGACTTATTTTACTACCGTGATGTGTATTATTGTCTCTCGCTCTAACGCAACTTGTAACCAAGTTGATGCGTTGCTACCAGCCAGGTATACCAAACAAGCTTGGGTCAATGCAGACAACCGATATCCTCTGCTATGAATGCTATTTGCGCCTAACAGAAATTGAGTTTGAACCCATATATGTAGTATACATACAACTTGCACAGCGATATAGCCTATAAATGTCAATGGGTTTTCTTCTGTGTTGACCGTTGCTGCAATTAACTTAAACAAAAACCAAAGGAAGATACCAGCAGTTGCGCCAAGTAACAAGTAGTCGTTGGGGAAAGAGGGCGGGGTAATATCTGGTCTTTTGTACATTCTATACGCTGATATCATACAAAGGACAGTTAGTGGGCCAAAAGAGCAATTTTGATTCCCAACAGAATGTTTAGTCGGTTATACGGTCCAATACTGTCAGTGATGTATTCTAATGGCCCATCGCGTAAAATAAAACCAACAATTGAATAACCTATGCTTACAATAACTACAAGTAAGACACCAACTCTTTTGGCTATTTTTAAAAACAAAGTACTTGTATATTGTAACTCGCTATTGCTTCTTGAGCTAAACCAGTCGCGTTGTGATTCGGAATCACCGTCATTAGACAGCAGACGACGACGCTCTTCGCTTTCCGTAATAATTGAACCATATGTATGATTGGGAGAATAGACTTCGTCATCAGATTCTGGTTCAACGTCAAATCGCCTCTGTACATTCTTTCCCATTGATTGCTTCTTGAGCTAAACCAGTCGCGTTGTGATTCGGATTCACCGTCATTAGACAGCAGACGACGACGCTCTTCGCTTTCCGTAATAATTGAACCATATGTATGATTAGGAGAATAGACTTCGTCATCAGATTCTGGTTCACGTCAAATCAAAATTTCGTATGCCATGACCACAGAATGAAATCGGAATAATTCTATAAATGGATAGAGCACATATATTAAAATGAGGTTGCCTTTATCGCCATATACAGCATTTAATACCGGACTTATTTTACTGCCGTGATTGTGTATTAATGTCTCTCGCTCTAAAGAAACCTGTAACCATTCTGATGCGTTGCTACCAGCCAGGTATACCAAACAAGCTTGGGTCAATGCAGACAACCGATATCCTCTGCTATGAATGCTCTGAGCGCCTAACAGAAATTGAGTTTGAACCCATATATGTAGTATACATACAACTTGCACAGCGATATAGCCTATAAATGTCAATGGGTTTTCTTCTGTGTTGACCGTTGCTGCAATTAACTTAAACAAAAACCAAAGGAAGATACCAGCAGTTGCGCCAAGTAACAAGTAGTCGTTGGGGAAAGAGGGCGGGGTAATATCTGGTCTTTTGTACATTCTATACGCTGATATCATACAAAGGACAGTAAGTGGGCCAAAAAGAGCAATTTTGATTCCCAACAGAATGTTTAGTCGGTTATACGGTCCAATACTGTCAGTGATGTATTCTAATGGCCCATCGCGTAAAATAAAACCAACAATTGAATAACCTATGCTTACAATAACTACAAGTAAGACACCAACTCTTTTGGCTATTTTTAAAAACAAAGTACTTGTATATTGTAACTCGCTATTGCTTCTTGAGTTAAACCAGTCGCGTTGTGATTCGGAATCACCGTCATTAGACAGCAGACGACGACGCTCTTCGCTTTCCGTAATAATTGAACCATATGTATGATTGGGAGAATAGACTTCGTCATCAGATTCTGGTTCAACGTCAAATCGCCTCTGTACATTCTTTCCCATTGATGACCACATGTAGAGAAATATACCTACACATGTGATTAAGAACTCGATATAGATTGGTTCTAGAAAACTTTCTGAAGTTTCCAATAGCGACCAATGTGTGCTATTTGAATTGTTTGCATCTGTTTGGTAAGCAATATCGGCTGCGCTACTGAGGGTAAGAGAGATCCACATCCAGACTTTGTCAGCAATCATCAAAGCGATGGCGTAGTGTAAAAGAGTGACGTTTTGTAATAATGCACCTTCATATTTAATAAGGAAGACCATTTGAGTCATTAGCGAGATCAAGTGCATAACTTTCTCTGCTACTGAAGCAGCCATTTCTTCAAATGTATCTTCACTGATATTCTGAACTAAACCGATAACAAGATATATAGCTCCTCCTATTCCAAATAATATTGTTTGACATCGATTTACATTCTTGTATACTCGGGAACGTGAATTACGATGCCTGTTATCGCCTGAAGTTGAATGGTTGACATCACGATTCGTTCTACTCGTGATTGAAAACTGTACGTATCCTTTCTCTTCAAGCCTTCGTTTACCGATGACAAGGCACAAACTAGTAGTCGCAACTGTGAGAGCCAAAATTCCTCCTAATATTTTGTTAAAATTTGTCACATTGGCACCAAGTTTAATTGGATTATAAGACGGTAAGACCAAAACAGGAGCAAAAGCGAGTGCTACTCCTAAAGTGCCGAGAAGAAACACCAATATTATTGCGGAGTGGTAATTCCCGTGACTTCCACGTGAATGTCCGATGTATCTATCATCTGCCTATAATTCGAGAAAGATATAAAAATATACCGTAATGTTAACATATAGAATTATGCATAAGTCATGGTGTTTTTTATTGCTGCTTAATGACCTTCCTATATGGGAAGATCTGAATTCACAAAGCATCTTCAAGCGCTGGTGCATGGTATCCCACGTGATGCGATTGTGTCATCATGCGAATGGCCATACAGGGTGTATCAAAATAATTGGTACCCATCTGCTTTGTCTAATAATGAAACGTCTGCTTCTTCCACATATTGAACATTAGATCCTCTTGGAATGAAATTTTTATAACATAAATCTACAAAAAAGGTGGATGTTATCCTACATTTTTATGTGACATTCTTGGCCATGTTCACTGGATATTGGTGGGTACCAATCATTTTGATACACCCTGTATAGGACGGTAAGCTTGACCGGCAAAGATAGACCCCCATAACAAGATGTGGCCGTGCGCGTGTCTGGTTCAAACCCACCCAAGAAAAAAATTCTATTCTTCTTCTTACTTTCTGGGGAGTTAATGACAAAAATGTAAACGCAGTGCTGTTAATAAATGCACAGAGGTAGTAGAGGCCTGCAAAGAATGACAAATTCTTTTCAACACTACAACAGCTCGAAACGTATCAAAATCCAAGAACATGAAGAACATGAAATAATATAATTTTACAGATGGATGATTCGATTTCACCATGTACTATTTTCCCCAATCTATACCGTTATTCCAAAAATGTGTATTTAAAGGCCCATATAATGCTGCGTGAATGACAAGTGTACTTTCCCAGCATTTTTCATGATTTGAGATCGCAAAAATCCGAACAAAACATTTTTCAGCTCAAACATGTCACTGAGGAAATTTGAGGTTCCCATTGATAGGGGAAAGTATTGGTAGGCTGTTGATCGAACCATTGTACTTTAAAATAAAAACAATAACAGAATTTAATTAAATAAACTGCTGCACCTACTTTAAAATCATGCCAAACATATTACATTTTTTCTTTTATCAAAACTTCTGATATCACTGACACGAAATACTGGAATAAAAATTTATAATAATACCTGAACGCGAAGCTCGTTTATGCTGTCCATAATGATGTTGCGGTAGATTGGATGAAAACTCTGTTGAATGTTTATGTAATAAGTTCTCATAGACAGAACAAGGAAAGTCTCAAATCACATTCATTGTAGTTGTTCACAGAAGAGAATCATATCTTAACATAATGATATTTTGTTGTAGAGTGGTCGATGGAGAGAACTGATAGAATATCTAAACGGTTTCGCATCCTTGTGAAATCGCGAAAGCTACCCTACTTCCTCAAACCTCGAAAGTAGTATTAACATGATTAATCGAAAGTAATCATGGTAATTGTCTTACTTTCCCACTTAATTTGCAGATTACGTGCCGGCTATATAAAGGTTCAGAAACAAGCCTTGATATGACGGAGCTAGTCTAGAAAGAAGAGAGGTTAATTTAAAAGGAACTTTCATGTTCCTATCACGAAATATTGTCCCAAGGGGTCCATGCTGACCCATAGGGTTATACTGGGGTCCAAAAATTTTACCATGTCAATAATATTCCTTGATCCTATCGCTATAGTAATTAACAGCTAATCAGCTAAACGGGGCGGGGACGGTCCCCGGTTGCAATAACGTCCACGGTTAAAATGTATAGTTTCAGGAAAACGGCCACGTTTGTCGGCAAACGCATACTGTGATGTGCCCTGAGTAATTTAATTTGATGATTTATCTTTGTTTACAAAGTTACATGAGTGAGACATTTGAGGGATTCCCCTTTCTTGCATCAACTTGATCAAAAACAAATTGAATCATTTCTAATTTGGAATATTTGGAAATCCCCGGAGGCTGTAAAGGGAAAGTGATGTAATGGAATTCCCCTAAGGAAGTGATGTAATGAGAAAGGTTAATGTTAAGTAAGACTTGGGAATTTCCCAGATTGAGCATAGTGTGAAGGCAGTAAATGGCCCAAAATAGAATGGGGTTTTTCCCAGGCTTGGTATATAATAAGAAAATGTAAACAATGATACACAGTTGATAGTGTTGATCTGGGCTAGCTAGCTAATATGCTTACAGTCCAATTCCTTCAATTAAAGACTTAGATTTTGTTAGCTTAAACAAACAGTGTATTTGTGTTGTGCATTCGTGTGAGTTCGGGTAAAAGGTGATTTTGGCCTTGAGTCAAGTACGATTCGTAACAAAATTGGGGGCTTGTCGTCCGGGAAATACACTGTAAAAAAAGTTAACATTCATATACTGAGTCTTGAAAGTGAAAGTACAGTATGGCAGAGTTCAAAGCAGAAGAGTTTCTTGAAGCTATAAATTGGGAGAAGTTTGATGAGTTGAAGAAGCCTGATTTATTAGCAAAGCAAGCTACAAGAAAGCAAATAATCAAAAATGCCTTGATTGATGTTTTGGTTGGGGAAGATATTTTTGATGAATCCTATTTGGAAGAGAAACTTGAAGTAGAAATTGGTGGGGACTCAGCATTTAAGTTGAAAGAGTTGGAAATTCAATTAGAATTGAGGAAAATGGAAATGGACCAAAAGAAAATGGAAATGGACCAAAAGAAAATAGAAATGGACCAAAAAGAAAAACTGGAAATGATCAAGTTAGTGAATGAAAATAAAGAAAAACAAGAACGGCTAGACATTGAAAAACAAAAACTAGCAATGGAAGACAAAGCACGCCAAGAAAAGATGGCGCTTGAGCACCAAAAACTAGAAATAGAAGAAAAGGACAGGCAAGCAAAGCTCAGTTTGGAAGCACATTTGAAAGAAAAAGAAATTGAGGAAAAATACAAGTTTGAACAAGAGAAGTTAGCAAAGCTAGGTGACAAATACTCATCAAGTTTCTCCTCAAAGTCAGGGTTTGATGTTACAAAGTATGTAAAGCTGGTGCCTAAATTCAAAGAAAAAGATGTTGACGAGTATTTCCAACATTTTGAAAAGGTAGCTACAAATTTGAAATGGCCTCCAGAGCATTGGACCTTACTGTTACAAAGTAGCTTTGTGGGGAAGGCCAGGGAAACTTACTCAGCTCTACCAATAGAGAAGTGTAACAATTATGAAGAAGTCAAACAGGCAGTCCTTAAGACCTGGTGCCTGAAGCATACAGACAAAAGTTCAGAGATTCAAGAAAGCAAGCAGATCAAACCCATGTAGAATTTGCTAGAGTAAAAGAACAAATGTTTGACAGGTGGCTTGGTTCAAAAGAAGTCAAAGATGATTTCGGCCAACTTAAGCAATTGGTTCTTATAGAAGAGTTCAAAAAATGTGTCCATGCTGACATTAAAACCCACTTGGATGAAAGCGCTAGCAAAATTAAAACGCTAAGTGACGCGGCGACAATGGCGGACGACTATGGCTTAACTCACAAATTGAATGCGAGTAGATTTAGTCATAACAGAAGTTATTCAAACAGGTTCAGCAATAACCAACCTAGAGCAAATCAGGGTGGTACACAAGAAGGAGATCTCAGTCTAATCACAGATCCTGGTCTAATTCACAGCATAGTGCTGGTGGTAGAGGGACCCCATGGAGTTCAGGTACCAGACCAACAGGTGGGACTGAATTTAAATCCCAATTATTTTGCAATTTCTGTAAGAAACCAGGACATACAGTGACCACGTGTCGGACCTTAAAAGCCAAACAAGATGCACAAAAACAGCAGCAAACTGCTAGTAATACTGTAGGATGTGCAGTGTCACTTGAGTCAAAGAAACAAGTCAGTCAAATCAAGAAACAAGAATTCCCACAAAAGGGAGGTGAGACAGACAAGGTGTGTGAAGAATTTGAACCATTTGTGTTAGAGGGAGTAGTATCACTTGGTGATAATGGTAGTCCAAAGCCCATTAAGATTGTACGAGATACGTGTTGTGCACGGTCTATGATTCTGGAAGGAACTTTGCCCTTTAATGAGGATAGTTCAGCTGGTAATGCTTTGATCCAGGGTATTGGGATGGAAATACTTAATGTACCTCTCCATAAAATTAACATGACATCTGACTTGGTTTCTGGTCCTGTAACCATAGGAGTTAGACACGAATTGCCAGTCAAGGGAGTGTCCATGTTGCTAGGAAATGACTTGGCAGGGGGGAAGGTTTTTCCTGACCCAATAGTTACAGATAAGCCCTGTTTACAGGATGATAGTAGTGAGGTAAATGAGATATTTCCTGCATGTGCAGTTACACGGGCAATGAGTAAGAGAGCCTCATTAGAAACAATTGAGGACAACCAAATTGATGACTTAGACTACAATTTGGAAGACACATTTGTGTCAAAGTTGAATGAGAAAGAAGATAAACTTCCTTCTCCTGTGGATAAAAATACCCCTCAAAATGACACAGCCTCTGAGCATGAACAAATTGAGGAAACAATGAGAGACCCATTAAGTCATGACAAGCTGATTCTGGAGCAACAAAATGACCCAGAACTCAAAGAGATCAATCAAAGGGCATTGACCCTAGAAGAAGCAGAACAAAATTCTGTATGTTTTTACAAACAAGATGATGTGCTAATGAGAAAATGGCGGCCCCCTGATGCACCTGCCGATGAAGAGTGGAAGGTAGTGCACCAAATTGTGGTACCAAAAGTATACCACACTGAAGTAATTAACATAGCACATGACAGTCCAACGGCAGGGCATCTGGGTGTTAAGAAAACTCATGAAAGAATTCTGAGACATTTCTGGTGGCCCACTCTCAGAAAAGATGTTTCTGAATATTGCAAAACATGTCACATATGCCAAGTAGTAGGGAAGCCAAATCAGAAAATACCTCCTGCTCCATTAAAGCCAATTCCAGCCTTTGATGAACCATTTAGTAGGGTTATTATTGATTGTGTAGGCCCCCTACCAAAGACTAAGTCAGGTAATCAGTACCTTCTGACAATTATGTGCGCGTCAACACGCTTTCCTGAAGCCATACCCTTGAGAAATATTAAAGCAGTGACTATAGTGAAAGCTTTAACTAAGTTCTTCACATTTGTGGGGCTCCCCAAGTCCATACAGTCAGATCAAGGATCAAACTTTACTTCTGGAGTATTTCAGCAGGTCATGTATCAATTAGGTATAGAACAGTATACCTCAAGTGCTTACCATCCAGAATCACAAGGTGCACTAGAAAGGTTCCACCAAACTTTGAAAAACATGATCAGAACATACTGTTTGGAATTTCAGAGGGACTGGGATGAGGGAGTACACTTGTTGTTGTTTGCTGCTAGGGAAGCTGTTCAGGAAACTTTAGGATTTAGTCCTTTTGAGTTAGTGTTTGGACACACAGTGCGCGGGCCTTTAAAGTTGTTGAAAGAAAAGTGGCTCAATGAGAAATCAGATATCAATTTGTTGGATTATGTCTCCAATTTTAAGCATAGGCTTAACAGAGTAACTGATATCGCCAAAGAAAACTTGAAACAGGGTCAGGCCAAAATGAAACAATGGTATGATAAAAATGCCAAAGAAAGAGTGTTCAAACCAGGTGACAGAGTTCTAGTACTGTTTCCAATTCCAGGACACCCATTGCAAGCCAGATATCATGGCCCATGTGAGGTAGAGTCAAAAGTGGGTGAAGTAGATTATATTATCAAGACTCCTGGTAGACGCAAGAGCAGGCAGTTATGCCACATAAATATGCTCAAAGAGTATGTTGAAAGAGGTGACAGTGGCATTCCAAAACCTGTGTGTACAGTAAAACATGCTGATAATATAGACAAACATGCCGATGTAGACAAAATTGCCAATGTAGACAAGAGTAAAGATGACAATTCTGATGTCACACTTGACCAGGATAAAGAGCTGGAGCACAAAGAGTATAATGTAAAATTGAACAATTCTGATGTGCTCACTAATTTGGACTCAAAGTTAGGTCATCTTTCTCAAGATCAACAAAGTCAAATTGCAAATTTGATTCACAAATTTGACAATATATTTCCTGATACGCCAAGTAGAACAAATGCTGCATTTCATGATGTAGATGTTGGTGATACAAAACCAATCAAGCAGCATCCTTACAGAGTCAATCCATTGAAAATGGAACATCTCAAAAATGAGATCAATTACATGCTAGACAATGATATCATAGAACCAAGTAGTAGTGAGTGGAGTTCACCGTGTATACTTGTTCCCAAGCCTGGTGGTTCACACCGATTGGTCGCAGACATGAGAGCTGCAATTGTTTATTCAAAGGAATACAAAATTTGTTAACAAATTTGATCTATTGAAAGGGTACTGGCAGGTTCCACTCACAGACCGTGCCAAAGAAAGTTCTGCTTTTTGTACACCATTTGGTCTTTACCAATACAAAGTTATGCCATTTGGGTTGAAAAACGCACCCGCAACCTTTCAGAGAATGGTAAATCAAATTGTGGCAGACATCGAGGGATGTGAAGCGTATGTAGATGATTTGATTGTTTACAGTCAAACTTGGGAACAACACATGGAACAACTCCATCAATTGTTTAAGAAGCTGTCTGAAGTACAGTTTACAGTCAATCTGGTAAAAAGTGAGTTTTGCCATGCCACAGTCACATACTTGGGATATGTTGTAGGTCAAGGTCAGGTGAAACCTATCAAAGCCAAAGTTGAAGCAATTGAGCAATACCCCACACCTGTAAACAAGAAGGCACTCATGAGATTTCTAGGAATGGTTGGCTATTATAGAAAGTTCTGTCCAAACTTTTCAGAGATAGCAAGTCCTTTGACTGATTTGTTGAAGAAAGATGCAAAATTCATTTGGTCAGAACAGTGTGAAAATGCTTTTCACAAAGTCAAATCTATACTCATGAGTTCACCAGTACTTACTGCACCGGATTTTCAGAAGCAGTTCAAGTTGACTGTTGATGCCAGTGACATAGGCTGTGGAGGTGTTGTGATGCAAGAGGGTGAAGATCAAATTGACCACCGCATATGTTACTTGTTTTCACAGATCATAATCCCCTCACCTTCATCAACAGGATGAAGAACAAAAATCAAAGACTGGTGAGGTGGAGTTTGACCTTGCAAGAGTACAATCTGGACATCAAACATATTAAGGGAAAAGACAATGTAATGGCTGATGCCTTGTCCAGAATTGCATAAAAACTGACAAACAAAAATTCCTTTAAAAAGGAACTTGTGTGACAAGTAGTCACTGTGTATGTTGAGTTAAGCACTCAAAGTTAATATTATGTTGAAGTTGATGTAAAAGAAGAAAACATTTAAGAAAGTTTTCATTACATTCAAACTTTCTTCTTTTAAGGGGAAGGGTGTGATGTGCCCTGAGTAATTTAATTTGATGATTTATCTTTGTTCACAAAGTTACATGAGTGAGACATTTTAGGGATTTCCCTTTCTTGCATCAACTTGATCAAAAACAAATTGAATCATTTCTAATTTGGAATATTTGGAAATCCCTGAGGCTGTAAAGGGAAAGTGATGTAATGGAATTCCCCTAAGGAAGTGATGTAATGAGAAAGGTTAATGTTAAGTAAGACTTGGGAATTTCCCAGATTGAGCATAGTGTGAAGGCAGTAAATGGCCCAGAATAGAATGGGGGTTTTCCCAGGCTTGGTATATAATAAGAAAATGTAAACAATGATTCACAGTTGATAGTGTTGATCTGGGCTAGCTAGCTAATATGCTTACAGTCCAATTCCTTCAAAGAAAGGAAATTGCAAACCAGAAATATTTTATGTAGTCAAAGTACTACTATTTGCCAGTGTTGTCGGAGAAGATCGAGAATACGTCCAAGAACGTACTTCTTCCAAGAAAGGAATATATATTCTCCTGCCGATTTGCTGAAGTCTGGTTAAAGGAGCAACACAACTGTCAAAATAAGTGGGAACAACTGCATCGCAGTCCTGCTTCCTGAAGATATTGTGTGAAAGGTGGAAATAGCACCAAGTTTGGAGAAAGCAGCGCAAGGAGTTAAATTTGGAGAACTGCGCAAGGAGTTTAGCATAGGAGAACGGCGCAGGAGTTTAGTATAGGAGAACTGCGCAAGGAGTTATAAACGTGTTTGGAGAACACCATTTTCGTATAAGGATTTTATACGTAAGGATTTATCAATGCAAGTGTACAAAGGACTTCGCTGATTTTCGCAGGACAAATGAATAAGGATATATTACAGCAGTCGTCCAGAACATTGCAAGAACTTTATGATCACCAAGAAGAAGAATGCTGGCTAAGTACTAAATAGATAAAGAGTGATTATATTTGATAATTATATATGTGCATTTGTTGTCATATAGTGTACCAAACAAAACTTGCTTTCAATTAAAGACTTAGATTTTGTTAGCTTAAACAAACAGTGTATTTGTGTTGTGCATTCGTGTGAGTTCGGGTAAAAGGTGATTTTGGCCTTGAGTCAAGTACGACTCGTAACAATACGCACACACAAAGTGATAGAAACCACTTTATATTATTATATTATAATTTAAAAGAGTGTCCAACCATCGCACCATCATCTTGATATGTCATGCAAGTAAGGTTCTGCTAAAGATCATCATCAGAAGGCTGCAGCTAAAACCAGGAGATTTCTGAGGAGCAGGCTGGAAGAGGGACTATAGAGGGACTATAGACCAGATCGTAAACACCAGGAATATAATTGAGAAGTGTAAAGATCACAGACTACCACTTTATATGTGCTTCTTTGACCATGTTGACTGTGTCAGTCATCCCCAATTGTGGAAGACAATGAAAAGGATGGGATTCCCTTGTCACGTTATTGATCTTATTAGTCAACTATATGAGGACCAGGAATCTGCAGTCAGGACAAGTAATGGAGATACTGAATGGTTCAATATTGGAAGAGGGCTGAGACAACAAAGCTGTTTAACATTTATTCAGAGGTCATATGAGAGAAGCTTTGGACGGGTTTACTGGTGGAGTCAAATTTGGCGGTAGCAGTATCACAGGATCACAAATCTACGCTATGCTAATGATACCATCCTAATATTATAGAGAGGAACTGCTGGCCCTTTTGAAATGCATCAAGGAAGCCAGTGAGGAGAAAGGCCTTCTTCTAAATGCCAAGAAGACTAAAGTAATGGTTATTGATAGAAATGGAACTGGAGAGGAGTTTTTGATAGATGGTCAAAAGATCGAGGAGGTTAAACAATTTGAATACCTGGGTTCAATAGACAACAAAGGTGATAGATCAAAAGAAGATTAGCTATGGGCAAGGACAACAACTCAGAGTATGTCAAATATCTGGAAGATTCGTGGTTTATCAATCAACCTCAAGGTACAGTTACTTCGTGCAACAGTCTTCTCAATTGCTACATATGGGTGCGAATCCTGGGCAATGACAAAGAATGGCAGGAAGAAGATAGATGCATTTTAGATGTGGTGCTATAGAAGGCTGCTGGGTGTATCTTGGAAAGACAAGAAGACAAATATCTGATCGAGTGATATGGCCGGCACATCTCGTGCACGTGTATCGTTGAAGCAGTGACGTATAATCTGTGCGTATATATCGCTATTCGTCTTACGTCTTATTTATACGTCCCAGCTGCATGAAGTTCAATAACGACCCAGCAAACACACGTTTTACAGAAAATAGTTCGGGTTATAAAGGATAGAAAAACATTTTAATAACATTCATAAAACATTTTTGAAAAAGTAATGTAAAACATTCAAACACAATGTTATGTAGTTATTGACCAAATATTTTGCAAAAATGTTTACCCAAAATTATATACAATTATGATTAATACAGATAAGTTGGGAGGAGGGAAAGGGCTGGGTGCGGGAGGGGGTATAAACAGTCTTCATACTAAAAGCTGGCTTTGTTATACTAAATTACAGTAAGTTATTTTTTCAAGGTACCCATCTGTAATTTTTAGCCTCCTCAGAGGGTCCATATATTCTATATATTTCCAGCCCCCGTTGCATCAGCCCCCTTCCAATCTATGAATCCTTATCGCGTTGCGGAATGATGCAATTGGTTGTGTTAGCTTGCTCTTTCATCCAATTTTACGTGTTTTAAATCACAGAATGTCGCACGGAAGTTATCGTTTGCTTCCCGAAATTCGACGTCTTTTATAATGTCAAACTTCTTATTATAAATAACGGACTATGCCGTGCCTAAACTGGTCCAAACTTGACCGTTTTGTAAAGTTCTCCGGCGATTGTACGAGCGTTGAAATAATACGAAGCTAGATGAGTAGCCAATTCGGCCTGTTTGAGTTCGAGGATCTGAGAATTGATGCCCCTTTCTGCTTAATACGTTTGTAGTGCTCTCGCTTTTGGTCAATTTCTGATTAACTTAGTGTTCCAAACAGCGGTTGTTTACGTGCCGACTTCTCCATCAGGATGAACCAGAAACAAAATGTAGTAAATTTGTAATTTATCGTCTGTCAAGTTTTGTTGATTGTTATGGTCACTAATGACCCAGGCCAAAATCACCTGCTTCCGAGTTCACGCAACAGCAAACACACAAACACACTGTTTATTATGTAGAGCAGCTTATAATTATTTATTAATTAGTGCAGCATGGCTGTCAGATCCTTATACAATATTACAACAATTACTTTACAATAAAGCTTTCTTTATGGCTATGGTTACTTAGCTAAGCCTGGAGATCTTGGTTGGCTGACTTTCTGATGAGATTCTGTTGATGGTCTCAGTTCTTGATCCAAGATCCGGCAATGTCCGCGATCCTGTCTATCCAAGGTAAACCCCTGGTTTACCACATTCTCAGTCCAAAGTCCTGATGCCTATATTTTCACTACCCTAGCTGCTATGCTGGTGTTCTCCAAATGGTCTTTTATGTTGACCATACGCTCCTCTCTCGGAGATCTCTTGAGCAAGCTTTCCGCTCCACTTGACAGACAGATAGCACACTATATTAGTCCAGCAAAATATCACAGTTCGGTGATGGAGATATTTCAGTCTGCTGCTTTTGTAAGTCGACAAACAATGAAGCACTCTTGGCTTTCACCACCGCCCTTGGCGTATTTAATTCTCTCCAACACACACACACACACCCCCCCACACACCCACCCCCCACACACACACAAGACTTCAATGGTAACTTTGTACCAATACTGGCTAACATAAGTTTCACAGAGTTTCCCGTCTGCTCAAGTCTGCTGCCAAGACAAATTTCTCGCCAGGCCTTATATCTAATTTTTACCTATTCTAGAACAATCTTAATATGAGCCAATCAGGCTCATTATTCTGTATAGTTAGTTAAATATCAAAAATATCATTTTTTAATCATTTGCCATAAAATGCGTATTGTATCGCGAATTTAAAAAAAAATCAAAATTATTTGATATCAGAAGGACATTCTTCGTATTCGAATGCAATTCGATATGCCTGATGTGCTCTCATGTTCCAAAAAAAAATACTGTCCAAATGTCCATACCCCATCCCTTAAGTTCACGTTTTGCATGTAAGCAAATTTATTTTGAATTTTGAAAATGTACACATTTTGGACGCAAAATATGTATGCTGGCTATACTGGCCTGTGTGGATTTATCATAACGGGGACGATACATAAGTTGGTGCGTGAACCAAGCTATTTCTTGTTGTCACTTTGAAATCAAAATTTCGTATGCCATGACCACAGAATGAAATCGGAATAATTCTATAAATGGATAAAGCACATATATTAAAATGAGGTTGCCTTTATCGCCATACACAGCATTTAATACCGGACTTATTTTACTACCGTGATAATCGTCGGCTGTATTCCATAGTGGCGTATAGTCATTTTTGGTCATTTTTTGAAAATTGGCACATATGTTTTTAATGATGTTCTCTTTCATTTTTCTAAGTCTCATCAGTCATAATTTGCTAATTAATTAGTAATTCATTAATTAAATGTGGCGTATAGTTACAAAGTGACATTTAATTAAATGTGGCGTATAGTTACAAAGTGACATTTTTGTATTCCATAGTGGCGTATCGACCATACGCCACTTTTTATATACACATTTTATAATTATGAAATATCGGCAAAAAATGAAAAACATCGTATGTCATAGTGGCGTACGCGTATCGGACCTATACGCCACTATGGAATACGAACGACGAAAAGTAACGCCATAGGGATTACACGGCGACCGAGGTGGCGTACGGTTAACGTAAGGTTATTGCGTTTTGTTCGTTTTCCATAGTGACGTATAGTTTTATTGTCAGTTTGCCAGCAATAGTATGTATTTATTTCTTTTGAAAAATATATAACAATACAATCTATTTAGTTTACTACAGAAATTTTACATCATTTACAAAATATAATGAATGTCTGATTTACACAACTCGATTTTAAATTGGCATTTCTTCAAACCCGATTTCCTCGAAAAGTTGTTTATTCGCGGCGCCCCACTATACGCCACTATGGAATACGGACGACGGATTGTGTATTATTGTCTCTCGCTCTAACGCAACTTGTAACCAAGTTGATGCGTTGCTACCAGCCAGGTATACCAAACAAGCTTGGGTCAATGCAGACAACCGATATCCTCTGCTATGAATGCTCTGAGCGCCTAACAGAAATTGAGTTTGAACCCAACAACTTGCACAACGATATAGCCTATAAATGTCAATGGGTTTTCTTCTCTGTAGACCGTTGCTGCAATTATCTTAAACATAAACCAAAGGAAGATGCCAGCAGTTGCGCCAAGTAACAAGTAGTCGTTGGGGGAAAGAGGGGCTGGGTAATATCTGGTCTTTTTGTACATTCTATACGCTGATATCATACAAAGGACAGTAAGTGGGCCAAAAAGAGCAATTTTGATTCCCAGCAGAATGTTTAGTCGGTTATACGGTCCAATACTGTCAGTGATGTATTCTAATGGCCCATCGCGTAAAATAAAACCAACAATTGAATAACCTATGCTTACAATAACTACAAGTACGACACCAACTCTTTTGGCTATTTTTAAAACCAAAGTACTTGTATATTGTAACTCGCTATTGCTTCTTGAGCTAAACCAGTCGCGTTGTGATTCGGAATCACCGTCATTAGACAGCAGACGACGACGCTCTTCGCTTTCCGTAATAATTGAACCATATGCATGATTAGGAGAATAGACTTCGTCATCAGATTCTGGTTCAACATCAAATCGCCTCTGTAAATTCTTTCCCATTGATGACCACATGTAGAGGAATATACCTACACATGTGATTAAGAACTCGATATAGATTGGTTCTAGAAAGCTTTCTGAAGTTTCCAATAGGGTCCAATCTGTGCTATTTGAATTGTTTGCATCTGTTTGGTAAGCAATATCGGCTGCGCTACTGAGGGTAAGAGAGACCCACATCCAGACTTTGTCAGCAATCATCAAAACGATGGCGTAGTGTAAAAGAGTGACGTTTTGTAATAATGCACCTTCATATTTAATAAGGAAGACCATTTGAGTCATTAGCGTGATCAAGTGCATAACTTTCTCTGCTACTGAAGCAGCCATTTCTTCAAATGTATCTTGACTGATATTCTGAACTAAACCGATAACAAGATATACAGCACCTCCTATTCCAAATATTACAGTTTGACATCGATTTACATTCTTGTATACTCGGGAACGTGAATTACGATGCCTGTTGTCGCCTGAAGTTGAATGGCTTACATATCGATTCGTGATTGAAAACGTAACGTAACCTTTCTCTTCAAGCCTTCGTTTACCGACAACGAGGCACAAACTAGTAGTCGCAACTGTGAGAGCCAAAATTCCTCCTAATATTTTGTTAAAATTTGTCACATTGGCAACTAGTTTAATTGGGTTGTAAGACGGTAAGACCAAAACAGGAGCAAAAGCGAGTGCTATTCCTAAAGTGCCGAGAAGAAACACCAAGATTATTGCGGAGTGGTAATTCCCGTGACTTCCACGTGAATGTCCGATGTATATATCATCTGCCTATAATTCGAGAAAGATATAAAAATATACCGTAATGTTAACATTAGAATTATTATTAAGTCATGGTGCTTTTTATTGCTGCTTTATGACACCTTAACTTTCTTCCTATGAGATAACCGACATCTGCAAGCGCGTATGAGAAATCCGCTCTCAACTATTGATATTAAGGGCGTTGGCTCTTACTAAAGTTTACGCTTCCGTAGCTTCTACACAGAGATTTAATACGGAGCTATCTTTTTGTTATTTCCCTTTTCCACGTGCATCAATGCTGTTTCTATACAGTTGAATGAACATGTAAACAATCTTCCGCACGACTAATACAGTGCGAAGTAAATATCATATTTGTATACTCATGGAAATGTAATGCGGGTATCCCACGTGATGTGACTGTGTCATCATGCGAATCAGTCATACAGGGTATATCAAAATACCCATCAGCTAATGAAAAACATAAATCTACAAATAAGGTGGATGTTGTCCTACATTTTTATGTGGCATTCTTGGTCCTTGGACATGTTCACTGGATATTGGTAGGTACCAATAATTTAATACACCCTGTATGGGTGCGGAAAGCTTGACCGGCAAAGATGAACCCCCGTGACGGGGTGTGGCCGTGCGCGTGTCTGGTTCAAACCTCACCCGAGAAAAATGTTTTCTCTTCTTCTTTTCCGGGGCGTTAATGACAAAAAAGTAAACGCAGTGCTGTTAATCAATGCACAGAGGTAGTAGAGATCTGTTAAGAATGACAAATTCTTTTCAACACTACAACGGCTCGAAACGTATCAAAATTCATGAACATGAAATGATATATATCCGATTTCACCATGTACTATTCCCCCAATCTTAAATGGCCTTAACCCCATGAGAACTACCTGCCGAATGGCCAAAATGAATATTGTGTCCAATTTTGAACCAATCAAGGAGAGTATTAATAAGATCATCTGCAAATGCAAGTTTGACCATAAATAGTTTAAAGTCTAGTCATAATTGGCAATTGAAATCAGCATTTCAAGTTATCACCAATCAGAAATGCTGTTAGATGACCAATAGTGTCCAGGGGGTTAACTTACTGCCTACTAGTATAGTCACCAGAGGGGGTTCCCATGCACCGAGTGCTTTTTTTTTCTAACTTACATTTTTGTAATCCTGAAGGTGTATAGTAAATGAATTTTGATGTTCCCAAAATTAAATATTGTCCCATGGGGTTCATTTGGCGGCCATCTTGGATTCCGACAAAATTCAATTAAATTGACATAACTTTTGAACTAGACATCATAGGAAGACAAATGACCCCATTTTTCGGGATAATGTGGACATGAGCAATCAATTAAAAGGGTTATTTTCATGATTTAAACATGTTGGATACATTAAAATGCAAAATATTATGTCTCATGGCGTTCATTTGGCGGCCATCTTGGATTCCGACAAAATTCAATGAAATTGACATAACTTTTGAACTAGACATCATAGGAAGACAAATGACCCCATTTTCGGGATGATGTGGACATGAGCAATCAATTAAAAGGGTTATTTTCACGATTTAAACATGTTGGATACATTAAAATGCAAAATATTATGTCCGATGATATGGTGTTCATTTGGCGGCCATCTTGGATTCCGACAAAATTCAATGAAATTGACATAACTTTTGATCTAGACATCATAGGAAGACAAATGACCCCATTTTTCGGGATAATGTGGACATGAGCAATCAATTAAAAGGGTTATTTTCATGATTTAAACATGTTGGATACATTAAAATGCAAAATATTACTAAAAATATTATCTTCGAGGCATACTCGTCTGTATATAATAGGAGCTCTTTTTGGTACATTGAGAAGGATATTTTGATGTTATTGATTTATTTACTATTTTCTCTTCTAGGTGCATGACTTAACTTATTATTAACTAGAACTGGTGTAAGTGAACTAAAAATCGTAGCATAGTTATTATAATGAAGTGGTGGATAATGATGCCAAAACGCAAGGGTGATAAAGGTACTGAGTCAGACTCACTGCAGAAACGTCCTCCTGTAAATTGTATTTTACATGTGAGTGGTATTGAGCATCTAGATTTTACGCCGCTCAGTAAAGTAAGTGGCTCTGCCACTGACAAGCTGGCTCAGCTACATATGACATTCGCGACAAAAGACACATTGAACCTCATGATTCACCCTATCGTATGGATGATGTCTGTAATCACATTCCGGAGAGTCTTGCTGGTGTAGATTCAGAAACAATTTGGATATCATCGAGGCTGCTACCAAAACTTTACTAAAAATCAATATCGTTTGAAATGTAGTGCAGGAACTAATGAAGCTTCAACATCACAATCCTCTTGTAACCGTAAATTACCATTATCAACTGCCATGCGACTGTTCCTCCAGAATGTATCTTTTGTGAAAGACTGGAAATGAAAGTGTCTGGAAAGACTGAGAGATGCATCAAATTCCCAGCATTCAAGGACAAAGACGGAGCATTTAAGGAGCCTAATTGGAAACAGATTGAGCCTCGGACACTAGAATCGACTATATCGTCTACATAGCATGGTGCAAGGTGAGGACCTGTTTGCAAGAGAGGCGAATTTCCACTATTCCTGTCGCGATTCTTTCAACACGAAGTACACAACTTACCTGTGTAATGAAGCGAAAGCGACAATTGAAACAGAGCAGGATCGTAAAGCTGCTGCACATCTGCTAGCATTCACTGTTGTCCTTGATTTCTTTCAAGACCGAGTTGTTGGGCAGAAGGTTATGTTACTTACATCGCTGAGTCTTCTGTACAATCATACAAGAGTTTGAAAGAAGTGGCTTCCCCAATCCAGTGACAAGCTGAAGGTCCGACTTGAGAACCATGATATTCATGACTCGATCACCTTTGCCAAGTTTTATCCGGGTGACAAAGGCTATATCACCTACAACCTGGTCCACGGTGCCATCATCTCTGTCGCAGACGCGGTGACTTATTCATATAAGCTGGGGTTCAAAGATAAGTATAAGGATGTGGTCCTGTTTCTTCTACCAAACTACCAAAGCACATGCTGCACTAGTATCGGGCACCTCTATAGAAGCAAACAACTCACCACTATCTTCAGTAATCTGGGTCACTGTGAGACATGCAACTTCGCCTTAGGAATTAGAGACAGTGCTGGCTAAGGTTTCCACATAATACTCCGCAGATCATTACCAGCGCAGCAAGGGAAACGATGTGTTTCATCTCGTATGGGACAATCTAAACAAAACAATGACGAATATCCATGGCTAAAATGTTGTGAACAGCACTGGTGGGATGTGAAACCCGGGTTTGATACCACTAACCAGGATCGAACTCTCCCTTTCTACGCGCGGAGCAAGGTGCGCTCCTTAAGGTAGATACACCCAAGACCATGGCTCCTGATCCTGTTCACATCTGTGGAAGCTATTGGGAGAAGCAACCTGTCCCAGGGTTTGGTGGCTGATCTCATTACCAGTGGCTGCCTACGTAGTGTATTGACAGGGAAGGCATATGCAAAAGCACTGTTCTGCCTCTAAACATTTGGTGAAGCCGGTAAAGCGCTTGTTAATTGAGCGATTCATTGAGGAGGAGAACGTTGAGGTCACCAACCCCAAGACCTTGCTGAATCTCGTACAGACATGTACTCCTCGTGAGACCCTCGACCTCGCTTTACAGGACCCCTCCACTTTTCCCACGCTTGTGAAGTATGTCACATGAAGATAAGGACATACTCCTGACCCACTTGGATGGTGGCATCCTCTGACCATTTTAGAAACTCCTTGAAAGTCGAGTATTCGGTGAAGGGGTGATGGATAGGGGTGAAATAGGTGATAGTTGACTTTATTTGGGGTTTCACACCGGTAGCTGAGAGGAAGCCACCAAACCCTGGGACAGGCTGCTTCTCCCCACTGCTTCCCGTGTAAATGACCAGACACGATATTCTTTGAGATGCATGTTGAGTACATTTCGCTATTTATCGTGGGCGGAGTGAACACGGTTCCCTCAGGAAATTTGGGCCCGACTTGACTACAGATATGAACAGAAGCCATGGTCTCGGGTATATCTACGCTCGTAGAGAGGGAGAGTCCGACCCTGGTTAGTTAGTGGTATCAAACCCGGGTTTCATATCTTGTATCGTTATCCCACCAGTGCTGTTCACCACGTTTGACCCATGAATATTCGTCATTGTTTTGTTTAGATTGTCCCATTCGAGATGAAGCACATCCTTTTCCTCGCCGGTAATGATCTGCGGAGTAAGGGATGTGGAAACCTCATCAAGATCCTTGGCCAGCACTGTCTCAAGTTCCAAGGCGAAGTTATATTGTCTCAGTGTCACAGTTATATCCAGCTTACTGAGAATAGTGGCGAGTTGTTTGCTTCTGTAGAGGTGCCGGATGATAGTGCAGAGCAGTATATGTGCTTTGGTAGTGTCCAGTCACCGCGTCTGCGACAGAGATGCTGCCGCTGTAGACCAGGTTGTTGGTGATATACCCTTTGTCACCTAGATGAAATTTGGCATAGGCGATCGAGTCATGGATAATGTGGTTCTCAAGTAGGACCTTCAGCTTCTCATTCGCCTCTCTTGCAAAGATGTCCTCACCTAGCACCATGCTATGTAGACGATGTAGACGATGTAGTCCTAGTTCTAGTGCCCGAGGCTCAATCTGTTTCCAAGTAGGCTCCTTAAATGCTCCGTCTTTGTCCTTGAATACTGGGAATTTGATGCATCTCTCAGTCTTTCCAGACACTTTAATTTCCAGTTTTTCACAAAAGATACATTCTGGATACATAACTATGCTACGATTTTTAGTTCACTAACACCAGTTCTAGCTAATAATAAGTTAAGTCATGCACCTAGAAGAGAAAATAGTAAATAAATCAATAATATCAAAATATCCTTCTCAATGTACCAAAAAGAGCTCCTATTATATACAGATGAGTATGCCTTAAAGATACTATTTTTAGTAATATTTTGCATTTTAATGTATCCAACATGTTTAAATCATGAAAATAACCCTTTTAATTGATTGCTCATGTCCACATTATCCCGAAAAATGGGGTCATTTGTCTGCCTATGATGTCTAGTTCAAAAGTTATGTCACCAGAAGTTGGAGGGATTTTATCAATCCCCCTGGTTGGCTCTTGAAGCGTTTCCATCTCAGTTTTTCAGCTGTGTTGGCCTGTAGGTCATTTTTTGTGCCCATGATTCTGCACAAAAACCTCTCACAGCCTGAAACAACACTTTGAGAAGGCATTTCTACATCACCAAGTTCACTCAGTGCTGTGAGTTCTTCAGGTGTTGCTTCAGTGAAGGCCTTGAAGGCAGTATTCTTGTCTATACCTTTGATATGTCCACACGTGTCGCATCCGGTTAAAC
The DNA here is from genome assembly GCF_039555335.1 of Amphiura filiformis. Taxonomy (NCBI): domain Eukaryota; kingdom Metazoa; phylum Echinodermata; class Ophiuroidea; order Amphilepidida; family Amphiuridae; genus Amphiura; species Amphiura filiformis. The sequence goes on from NC_092642.1 coordinate 61,631,999, forward strand.
AATGAAATCCCGGAAGCGCTGCTGCTGAACGGGTCTGGAATATTTGGATTTACCAAAAGGTTTTGACTCCAAACATATGCGCCCGCAGAATGCGTTGATGCCACGCACCAGAAGTTTGAGGGATTTTATCAATCCCTCCTTGTTGGCGCTTGAAGCGTTACCATCTCAGCTGTGTTGGCCTGCAGGTCATTTTTTGTGCCAATGAGCCTGCACAAGAACCTCTCACAGTCTGAAACAACACTTTGAGAAGGCATTTCTGCATCACCAAGTTGACTCAGTGCTGTGAGTTCTTCAGGTGTTGCTTCAGTAGAGGCCTTGAAGGCAGTCATTTTGCCCATACCTCTGATATGTCCACATGTGTCGCATCCTGTTAAACAATGAAATTCCGGAAGCGCTTGATGTCCCAAGACGGATATGTATTGGCTTCAGCAAGATTTTCCTTATGTTGTCACCTGTTCCCATAAGCATGGTTGTCGGTTGTCTGAAGACCAAGAACCGTGAGTCTTCGAAGAGCAAAACGGCAAAACTTCAACGGCAAAACTTTGTTTGCCAGGTAGATTGAGAGCATGTAGCATGATTAGAGTGTCTGCTTTCTCTTGTGTACTAACACCTGTCGATGGCTGGCATCATTCATGTTGGTTTTCACATGCAGACGTGTTATAGTGACTATGAAGGTTGCCATGTCATCTTTGATAATTATGGAAGAGAAAACTCAATCAAAGATATAATCAGACGTCGCAAGTTAGGAGTCCAAGAATCAGCGAGAGCCTACATTGGTGCTGACACAACCCTATTTTTGGCTAACAATGAAACTAAGGACTCCCTCACACTCTACCTGGCAAACAAAGTTGGAAGATTCCAGTAGTCACTGTAACATGTGTACATGTGCACAGCAACATGAATGATGCTCAGCCATCGACAGGTGTTAGTACACAAGAGGAAGCAGATACTCTAATCATGCTACATGCAACAGAGATCGCTGAAGCTGGAAAGAATGTCCATATCATGACCTAAGATACAGATGTTATGGTCCTTGCTCTTCGAAGACTCACGGTTCATGGTCTTCAGACAACCATGCTTATGAGAACAGGTGACAACAGAAAGAAAATCTTGCTGAAACCATTACATATCCGTCTTCGGACATCAAAAGCAGCAGCACTTCCGGGATTTCATTGTTTAACCGGATGCGACACGTGTGGACATATCAAAGGTATAGGCAAGAAGACTGCCTTCAAGGCCTTCACTGAAGCAACAACTGAGGAACTCACAGCACTGAGTGAACTTGGTGATGCAGAAGTGCCTTCTCAAAGTGTTGTTTCAGGCTGTGAGAGGTTTTTGTGCAGGCTCATGGGCACAAAATATGACCTACAGGCCAACACAGCTGAAAAACTGAGATGGAAATCCCTCCAACTTCTGGTGCGTGGCATCAACACATTCTGCGGGCGCATATGCAAGCATATGTTTGGAGTCAAGACCTTGTGGTAAATCCAAATATTCCAGACCCGTTCAAGCTTGAATGGTCGAGTGATGCAGATAGCATTCCAGTACCTATCCTGACAGACATTGCAATAGTTCCTGTGTCTGTTGTCAAGCTTGTTAGGTGCGGATGTGGAATAAGCAAATGCTCCAGAAGATGTTCCTGCAGACGACACAATCTGACTTGTACAGAAGCATATGCTTGTGAAGCAGATGAAGAGTGTATCAATACAGCTGTGCACCAAACTGAGGAACTTGAAATTACTGATAACGTAGATGATTATAACTAGGCATTTAAATGCCTCAAGGTCAGCTCTATCATAAATGTCTAAAAATGAATTACAATATTGAAATTTCAGCTTTTAAAAACATGATTTTCTGCATTTCATTGCATAAATGCTGAAAAATTATTCTTAGCCAATTTCAAGACACTTTGGCGGCCATTTTGAAAGGTGAAATACGCCTATATTCTCCTTAAACAATGTTGTTGCACTACTTTAAGATGTTTACAATCATTTTCTTATCTCTGACAGAAATGAGATACATGTATTTTACTCTCAATGATAGTAATTGCCTAAAGCGGTAGGCCATATTTTACTTAAAGGCGGCCATTTTGGATTTAGAGGCCATCTTGGATTGGAGAAAATGGACCAAATTAAGTTTTTAGTTCTCAGTGGATTCTCAGAAACATAAGTAGTGAAAATAATCAGCAAAAAGGAAAGAAATCAATGTCCTTATAGCTGGCAGACCATTTTAGACCAATTGGCGGCCATTTTGGATTTGGCAGCCATCTTGGATTCTAGAAAATTACCCTAATTATGTTCTTAGTGGATTTTGACGATCAAAATAATAAATAATCATTAAGAAAAATATGACTTTGTGTGCTTTCGGGACAAATATGACTTAAAAAAGGCTAAATATAGTGGCCATTTTGAATTAATGGAACCAACTCAGGTTTTGTTCGTAGGGGTATTCAGAAGCTAAAAAGCATTGGTTCCACTAATGTAGCAAATTTTGCACTGGGTTACGTAACACCATGTACTATTTATGTAATAAGTTCTCATAGACAGAACAAGGAAAGTCTCAAATCACATTCATTGCAGTTGTCCACAGAAGAGAATCATATCTTAACATAATGATATTTTGTTGTAGAGTGGTCGATGGAGAGAAGTGATAGAATATCTAAACGGGACAATTTCGCATCCTTGTGAAATCGCGAAAGCTACCCTACTTCCTCAAACCTCGAAAGTAGTATTAACATGATTAATCGAAAGTAATCATGGTAATTGTCTTACTTTCCCACTTAATTTGCAGATTACGTGCCGGCTATATAAAGACTCAGAAACAAGCCTTGATATGACGGGGCTAGTCTAGAAAGAAGAGAGGTTAATTTAAAAGGAACTTTCATGTTCCTATCACGAAATATTGTCCCAAGGGGTCCATGCTGACACCATGCTGACCCATAGGGTTATACTGGGGTCCAAAAATTTTACCATGTCAATAATACTCCTTGATCCTATCGCTATGGTAATTAATAGCTAATCAGATTTCAAAGTTTTTCATAGTATAATTCCAAGAAAAAAACTCCCTTTTTTCCATACAGTTTCGGCAATCCACTGTTGACGCCCTCAGGATCAATTGGTTGTAGAGTTTTTTTCTTGGAATTATACTATGAAAAACTTTGAAATCTGAATATTGTATTCCTGATGAATCTCTTCAAAAAAAAAAAATACAAAAATGATAGCTAATCAGCTATACGGGGCGGGGACGGTCCCCGGTTGCAATAACGTCCACGGTTGAAATGTATAGTTTCAGGAAAACGGCCACGTTTGACGGCAAACGCATACGCACACACAAAGTGATAGAAACCACTTTATATTATTATATTATAATTTAAAAGAGTGTTCCAACCATCGCACCATCAGCTTAATATGTCATGCAAGTAAGGTTCTGCTAAAGATTATCATCAGAAGGCTGAAGCTAAAACCAGGAGATTTCTGAGGAGCAGGCTGGCCTTCGAGAAGGAAGAGGGACTAGAGACCAGATCGTACACACCAGGAATATAATTGAGAAGTGTAAAGCTCACAGACTACCACTTTATATGTGCTTCATTGACTACAGCAATGCCTTTGACTGTGTCAGCCATCCCCAATTGTGGAAGACAATGAAAAGGATGGGATTCCCTTGTCACGTTATTTATCTTATTAGTCAACTATATGAGGACCAGGAATCTGCAATCAGGACAAGTAATGGAGATACTGAATGGTTCAATATTGGAAGAGGGCTGAGACAACAAAGCTGTTTAACATTTATTCAGAGGTCATATGAGAGAAGCTTTGGACGGGTTTACTGGTGGAGTCAAATTTGGCGGTAGCAGTATCCCATTATCACAAATCTACGCTATGCTGATGATACCATCCTAATATGTAGCAGTAGAGAGGAACTGCTGGCCCTTTTGAAATGCATCAAGGAAGCCAGTGAGGAGAAAGGCCTTCTTCTAAATGCCAAGAAGGCTAAAGTAATGGTTATTGATAGACATGGAACTGGAGAGGACTTTTTGATAGATGGTCAAAAGATCGAGGAGGTTAAACAATTTGAATACCTGGGTTCAATTATAGACAACAAAGGTGATAGATCAAAAGAAGATTAGCTATGGCAAGGACAACCACTCAGAGTATGTCAAATATCTGGAAGATTCGTGGTTTATCAATCAACCTCAAGGTACGGTTACTTCGTGCAACAGTCTTCTCAATTGCTACATATGAGTGCGAATCCTGGGCAATGACAAAGAATGGCAGGAAGAAGATAGATGCATTTTAGATGTGGTGCTATAGAAGGCTGTTAGGTGTATCTTGGAAAGACAAGAAGACAAATATCTGGTCGAGTTCCCCGATCGAGTGATATGGCCGGCACATCTCGTGCACGTGTATCGTTGAAGCAGTGACGTATAATCTGTGCGTATATATCGCTATTCGTGTTACGTCTTATTTATACGTCCCAGCTGCATGAAGTTCAATAACGACCCAGCAAACACACGTTATACAGAAAATAGTTCGGGTTATAAAGGATAGAAAAACATTTTAATAACATTCATAAAACATTTTTGAAAAAGTAATGTAAAACATTCAAACACAATGTTATGTAGTTATTGACCAAATATTTTGCAAAAATGTTTACCCAAAATTATTTACAATTATGCTCAATACAGATAAGTTGGGAGGAGGGAAAGGGCTGGGTGCGGGAGGGGGTATAAACAGTCTTCATACTAAAAGCTGGCTTTGTTATACTAAATTACAGTAAGTTATTTTTTCAAGGTACCCATCTGTAATTGTTAGTCTCCTCAGAGGGTCCATATATTCTATATATTTCCAGCCCCCGTTGTATCAGCCCCTTCCAATCCATGAATCCTTATCGCGTTGTGGAATGATGCAATTGGTTGTGTTAGCTTGCTCTTTCATCCAATTGTACATGTTTTAAATCACAGAATGTCGCACGGAAGTTATCGTTTGCTTCCCGAAATTCGACGTCTTTTATAATGTCAAACTTCTTGTTATAAATAACGGACTATGCCGTGCCTAAACTGGTCCAAACTTGACCGTTTTGTAAAGTTCTAATACGAAGCTAGATGAGTAGCCAATTCGGCCTGTTTGAGTTCGAGGATCTGAGAATTGATGCCCCTTTCTGCTTAATACGTTTGTAGTGCTCTCGCTTTTGGTCAATTTCTGATTAACTTAGTGTTCCAAACAGCGGTTGTTTACGTGCCGACTTCTCCATCAGGATGAACCATAAACAAAATGTAGTAAATTTGTAATTCATCGTCTGTCAAGTTTTGTTGATTGTTATGGTCACTAATGACCCAGGCCAAAATCACCTGCTTCCGAGTTCACGCAACAGCAAACACACAAACACACTGTTTATTATGTAGAACAGCTTATAATTATTTATTAATTAGTGCAGCATGGCTGTCAGATCCTTATACAATATTACAACAATTACTTTACAATAAAGCTTTCTTAAAAAAAGGTTACTTAGCTAAGCCTGGAGATCTTGGTTGGCTGACTTTCTGATGAGATTCCCTTGATGGTCTCAGTTCTTGATCCAAGATCCGGCAATGTCCGCGATCCTGTCTATCCAAGGTAAACCCCTGGTTTACCACATTCTCAGTCCAAAGTCCTGATGACTATATTTTCACTACCCTAGCTGATATGCTAGTGTTCTCCAAATGGTCTTCTATGTTGACCATACGCTCCTCTCTCGGAGATCTCTTGAGCAAGCTTTCCGCTCCACTTGACAGACAGATAGCACACTATGTTAGTCCAGCAAAATATCACAGTTCGGTGATGGAGATATTTCAGTCTGCTGCTTTTGTAAGTCGACAAACAATGAAGCACTCTTGGCTTTCACCACCGCCCTTGGCGTATTTAATTCTCTCCAACACACACACCCCCCCACACACACCCCCACCCCCACACCCCCACACACAAGAACCGCGAACCGAAGTTTGAAGACTTCAATGGTAACTTTGTACCAATACTGGCTAACATAAGTTTCACAGAGTTTCCCGTCTGCTCAAGTCTGCTGCCAAGACAAATTTCTCGCCAGGCCTTATATCTAATTTTTACCTATTCTAGAACAATCTTAATATGAGCCAATCAGGCTCATTATTCTGTATAGTTAGTTAAATATCAAATATATCATTTTTAATCATTTGCCATAAAATGCGTATTACATTGCGAATTTAAAAAAATCAAAATTATTTGATATCAGAAAGACATTCTTCGTATTCAGAATGCAATTCGATATGTCTGATGTGCTCTCATGTTCCACAAAAAATACTGTCCAAATGTTCATACCCCATCCCTTAAGTTCACGTTTTGCATGTAAGCAAATTTATTTTGAATTTTGAAAATGTACACATTTTGGACGCAAAATATGTATGCTGGCTATACTGGCCTGTGTGGATTTATCATAACGGGGACGATACATAAGTTGGTGCGTGAACCAAGCTATTTCTTGTTGTCACTTTGAAATCAAAATTTCGTATGCCATGACCACAGAATGAAATCGGAATAATTCTATAAATGGATAAAGCACATATATTAAAATGAGGTTGCCTTTATCGCCATACACATAGCCGAGAGTTTTTCATGCGCTTGATTTCAGAGGGGCGTAAGTTCATAACAGAAACAGCCATGCAGAAAATGAACAAGCGTACCGGGACGTAGGCCTACTTACAATAGAATATCGATCCACGGTCAAGACATGAAAAGGCTATGAAACTTGGCTTAGCTCGTGCCCGGAGCTCGGATGCCGGGGGGGGTGGCTGGCACAAGCCGTTTTCGGCAATGTTCACAAGGATTTTATAAATTTTAAAATTGATTGGGGGCACTTCGTCAAGCTACGCTCTGGAAAATGTGTTGATTTTGAATTTATAGCCTTGATATCTTTGATGAAATCAATGCTGCTATTCCCCTGATTTATACAATGTAAGGGTAGGCAACAAAAAGCAATTATTTGTAAATCGAATTTGGGATGAAAATCAACAAGACAGACTTAGCAGGCCTACAAATTTATGAATTATATCAAGTGAAAAACAATCAATCACGATTCACTGCACTCAGCGAATCAATCAAATAAAACTAAAAAGAAAGGAGCAAGAAAGAATAAAGAAATAGTGAAAAAGAGAAAGAAAGAGAGAGAAAGAAAATGAACGAAAAAGAAAGAAAAAAGAAATGAAAAAATAAAAGCAGAAAAGAAAAGAGGAAAGAAAGGAAGTAAAAATGAGAAAAGAGAGAAAAAAAAAGAAAATTGAGCCACACGGAGACTCGAACCCACAAAAATAGTTCATATTAGATTCCCAGTCCAACGCTCTATCCACTCGGCCATAGATCAGCTTACGCAATTGACTGTTCTCAAAGCGGATGATATAACTATAATTGGATGCAACAATTACATGATTACAATCGCGTCCGCATTATGGCTCTTAGAATAAACACGCATGTCGGCGCTGAAATTTTGAACGAACTGATGGAGAAAAACCTCGTTTTTTGCAAAACTAGCTTCAATTTGGAGTGAAAATCAAATGGAATAGCAGTTGGCAGAATGTTGAGAAATAATGTAGGTATTCAGATGTCTAAATTAACGTCTCGTAATCAAGATATCGATAATTTCACAAACCAGCTTTTTCTCAAGTAAATTCTCCAAAATTTTCCCCCAAAACGGGCTTTTAAAATTTAATCGGTACTGTATTTGGTTCTTCCCCATGGCAACATTATTTCTTTGATCGATTTGTAATACAATACGAAAAAGAAGAAAACAATCGCTCGGTTTGGATTTATACGGAGCGCACATTTGAAAAAAAAAAAACCTCATGGAACGTGTTTTTGATCTTGTGAACATGGTGGGTAAAAATGCTTTAAACGAAGGATTTTCAAATTTATTCTAATAATTTGTATATAACACACACAAAAATGTTAAGCTACATCCAATGCACCAACATTTCACTCGCTGCGATATTTGATTACTGAGAAAACTCTGTTTTAGAGAACAGCTTTATACGTCTTTTATACGTTTTTTATACGTCTCTTTGTGTAACCTTAATACCGGACTTATTTTACTACCGTGATAATCGTCGGCTGTATTCCATAGTGGCGAATAGTCATTTTTGGTCATTTTTTTGAAAATTGGCACATATGTTTTTAATGATGTTCTCTTTCATTTTTTCTTTTCTCATCAGTCATAATTTGCTAATTAATTAGTAATTAATTAATTAAATGTGGCGTATAGTTACAAAGTGACATTTTTTGTATTCCATAGTGGCGTATCGACCATACGCCACTTTTTATACACATTTTATAATTATGAAATATCGGCAAAAATGAAAAACATCGTATGTCATAGTGGCGTACGCGTATCTGACCTATACGCCACTATGGAATACGAACGACGAAAAGTAACGCCATAGGGATTACACGGCGACCGAGGTGGCGTACGGTTAACGTAAGGTTAGGGTATTGCGTTTTGTTCGTTTTCCATAGTGACGTATAGTTTTATTGTCAGTTTGCCAGCAATAGTATGTATTTATTTCTTTTGAAAAATATATAACAATAAAATCTATTTAGTTTACTACAGAAATTTCACATCATTTACAAAATATAATGAATGTATGATTTACACAACTCGATTTTAAATTGGCATTTCTTCAAACCCGATTTTCTCGAAAAATTGTTTATTCGCGGCGCCCCACTATACGCCACTATGGAATACGGACGATTGTGTATTATTGTCTCTCGCTCTAACGCAACTTGTAACCAAGTTGATGCGTTGCTACCAGCCAGGTATACCAAACAAGCTTGGGCATACTGCAGTTACTGTCCGTTTTCCTATACACAATACACAGTGCTCTTTCCCATTGACGCGTGACCTTTACAAATAGCCCTACGTTAACAGTATGGGGATATGACTAGTTAACGTCGCTGTGTGAAAAATAACCGGCCAATATTAAAAGTACTCTTCTAAAGTTCTAGAAAATATAGTTTTTAACATGTCCTAAATTTTTAGCTAATTTAGATGTTTGGAAATATTCGTACTTTGGTGTTTTAGTTAATGTTATAGGTAATAGTACATTGCCTAGTTAACGTCGCTGTGTGAAAAATAACCGGCCAATATTAAAAGTACTCTTCTAAAATTCTAGACAATATAGTTTTGTAACATGTCCTAAATTTTAGCAAATTTAGATGTTTGGAAATACTCGTACTTTGGTGTTTTAGGAAGGATATGTAAACGACAGATAACACCAAAAATATGAAGAAATTATTTCTAAACCGTGTTAAGTCAAAAATCATTATGTTGCTCATTTTCAAGAATGCTGGTTTACAAAAGCACGACATTGTCTGATTTCGTGAACAAAGCCACACATAACATTGTTTCCTTTCGTTTCCTTTATAATCGGTTACCCAACTGAAGCTATGAATACCAGCTTTATTGTGATATCGCACATGAAAACAGTCACTTGTGCACAACCAGAGAAGATCCGATTTAATCAGTTGAGCTGTTTCAATGAGTGTTATCTTGGTTTAATAGCTTTTAATGGGGTTAAGTCCTGCAAAGGTCGAGATGAATTCTACTGTAGACATGACTGCATCATGGTCAATGCAGACAACCGATATCCTCTGCTATGAATGCTATTTGCGCCAAACAGAAATTGGGTGTGAACCCATATATGTAGTATACATACAACTTGCACAACGATATAGCCTATAAATATCAATGGGTTTTCTTCTGTGGTGACTGTTGCTGCAATTATCTTAAACATAAACCAAACCCGGAAACCAAAGGAAGATACCAGCAGTTGCAGTTGCGACAAGTAACAAGTAGTCGTTAGGGGAAAGAGGGGCGGGGTAATGTCTGGTCTTTTTGTACATTCCATACGCTGATATCATACAAAGGACAGTAAGTGGACCACAAAGAGCAATTTTGATTCCCAACAGAATGTTTCCTCGGTTGTACGGTCCAATACTGTCAGTGATGTAGCCTATTCTAGTGGCCCATCGCGTAAAATAAAACCAACAATTGAATAACCTATGCTTACAATAACTACAAGTAAGACACCAACTCTTCATGATGCAGTCATGTCTACAGTAGAACTCATCTCGACCTTTGCAGGATTAAACCCCATTAAAAGCTATTAAACCAAGATAACACTCATTGAAGCAGCTCAACTGATTAAATCAGATCTTCTCTGGTTGTGAACAAGTGTCTGTTTTCAATGTGCGACATCGCAATAAAGCTGGTATTTATAGCTTCAGTTGGGTAACCGATTATACAGGAACCGAAAGGAAACACTTGTATGTGTACTTTTGTTCACGAAATGAGACAAAGACCTGCTTTTTGTTAACCAGCATTCTTCAAAATGAGCAACATAATGATTGTTGACTTAACACGGTTTGGAAATAATTTCTTCATATTTTTGGTGTTATCTGTCGTTTACATATCCTTCCTTAAACACAAAAGTGCGACCCACTCCAAACATCTAAATTAGCTAAAAATTTAGGACATGTTACAAAACTTTATTTTCTAGAACCTATTTAGAATAATTTAAATGTAGCTTTTACCGTTTTTTTGTGGCATCCTTCAGAAGTGAGCGGTCCGATACCAATATTTTTGGTCAAATCGCCATTCAATTAACATGGGGAGTTGGCTAGCTATGCCTTGCCCTCACTCATATTTTACAAAAGTGCGACCATTTCTGAACATTAGTTTTAGGTCATGTTAGAGAAATATATTTGCTAGAAGTTTTGGAGAATAAATAAAATATTGACTGGTTATTTTTCACACAGTGATGTTAACTAGGCAAGTGTCCATTCTCCCAACATACATCATTTGTAGGGGTCACGCGTCAATGGTGAGAGCACTGTGTATTGTGTATAGGAAAACGGACAGTAACTGCAGTATGTTTGGCTATTTTTGAAAACAAGGTACTTGTATATTGTAACTCGCTATTGCTTGTTGAGCTAAACCAGTCGCGTTGTGATTCGGAATCACTGTCATTAGACAGCAGACGACGACGCTCTTCGCTTTTCGTAATAATTGAACCATATGTATGATTAGGAGAATAGACTTCGTCATCAGATTCTGGTTGACGTCAAATCAAAATTTCGTATGCCATGACCACAGAATGAAATCGGAATAATTCTATAAATGGATAGAGCACATATATTAAAATGAGGTTGCCTTTATCGCCATATACAGCATTTAATACCGGACTTATTTTACTGCCGTGATTGTGTATTAATGTCTCTCGCTCTAAAGAAACCTGTAACCATTCTGATGCGTTGATACCAGCCAGGTATACCAAACAAGCTTGGGTCAATGCAGACAACCGATATCCTCTGCTATGAATGCTCTGAGCGCCTAACAGAAATTGAGTTTGAACCCATATATGTAATATACATACAATTTGCACAGCGATATAGCCTATAAATGTCAATGGGTTTTCTTCTGTGTTGACCGTTGCTGCAATTAACTTAAACAAAAACCAAAGGAAGATACCAGCAGTTGCGCCAAGTAACAAGTAGTCGTTGGGGGAAAGAGGGGCGGGGTAATATCTGGTCTTTTTGTACATTCTATACGCTGATATCATACAAAGGACAGTAAGTGGGCCAAAAAGAGCAATTTTGATTCCCAACAGAATGTTTAGTCGGTTATACGGTCCAATACTGTCAGTGATGTATTCTAATGGCCCATCGCGTAAAATAAAACCAACAATTGTATAACCTACGCTTACAATAACAACAAGTAAGACACCAACTCTTTTGGCTATTTTTGAAAACAAAGTACTTGTATATTGTAACTCGCTATTGCTTCTTGAGCTAAACCAGTCGCGTTGTGATTCAGAATCACCGTCATTAGACAGCAGACGACGACGCTCTTCGCTTTCCGTAATAATTGAACCATATGTATGATTAGGAGAATAGACTTCGTCATCAGATTCTGGTTCAACATCAAATCGCCTCTGTACATTCTTTCCCATTGATGACCACATGTAGAGGAATATACCTACACATGTGATTAAGAACTCGATATAGATTGGTTCTAGAAAGCTTACTGAAGCTTCCAATAGGGACCAATGTGTGTTATTTGAATTGTTTGCATCTGTTTGGTAAGCAATATCGGCTGCGCTACTGAGGGTAAGAGAGATCCACATCCAGACTTTGTCAGCAATCATCAAAGCGATGGCGTAGTGTAAAAGAGTGACGTTTTGTAGCGATGCACCTTCATACTTAATAAGGAAGACCATTTGAGTCATAAGCGAGATCAAGTGCATAACTTTCTCTGCCGTTGTAGCAGCCGTTTCTCCAATTGTATCTTGACTGCATATATTCTGAATTATACCAATTACAAGATACACAGCCCCTCCTATTCCAAATATCACAGTTTGACATCGATTTACATTCTTGTATACTCGGGAACGTGAATTACGATGCCTGTTATCACCTGAAGTTGAATGGTTGATATCACGATTCGTTCTACTCATGATTGAAAACTGTACGTATCCTTTCTCTTCAAGCCTTCGTTTACCGACGACGAGGCACAAACTAGTAGTCGCAACTGTGAGAGCCAAAATTCCTCCTAATATTTTGTTAAAATTTGTCACATTGGCACCAAGTTTAATTGGATTATAAGACGGTAAGACCAAAACAGGAGCAAAAGCGAGTGCTATTCCTAAAGTGCCGAGAAGAAACACCAAGATTATTGCGGAGTGATAATTTCCGTGACTTCCACGTGAATGTCCGATGTATCTATCATCTGTCTATAATTCGAACAAGATATAAAAATATACCGTAATGTTAACATTAGAATTATTCATAATGGTGCTTTTTATTGCTGCTTAAGGGATGTGGTATGAACGTTTGGACAGTATTTATTGTGGGACATTAGAGGACATCAGACATATCGAATTGCATTCTGAATACGAAGAATGTCCTTCTGATATGAAATAATTTTGATCTTTTGAAATTCGCAATATAATACACATTTTATGGCAAATGATTAAAAATTGATATTTTTGATATTTAGCAGTACTCGAAGTAAACTTTATAAATCTGGTGATTTATACTTTAAGTGTATGTAGGTGGGATGAAAAGCCGACGATCAATTGAAAATTTTGACCTTTCGTATTGAAGATATCGATTTTTTCCTCCCAAACACCAAAAAAAATTAGGTTTTTTGGTTAAAAAGGTCAAAAGTTTCAATTGATCGTCGGCTTTTCCTCCCAGCTACATACACTTTAAAAGAATATATCATTAGATTTATAAAATTTACTTCGAGGACTGTTATATATCAAAAATGTGAACAATATCAAATTTTAATAATTTCTCATAAAAATTGTATTCTATCGTGAATTTCAAAAATGAAAATTATTTGATATCAGAAAGACATTCTTCGTATTCAGAATGCAATTCGATATGTCTGATGTGCTCTCATGTCCCACAAAAAATACTGTCGAAACGCTCAAAACGCTCATTCCCGGTCCCTTAATGACACCTTTATTTTCTTCCTATATGAGAAACTTAACCCTAACCGAACCAAACATCAAAAGATCTCAATTCACAAAGCATCTGCAAGCGCGGGTATCCCACGTGATGCGATTGTGTCATCATGCGAATGGTCATACAGGGTGTATCAAAATCATTGGTACCCATCAGCTTTGTCTAATAATGAAACGTCTGCTTCTTCCACATTCAACATTAGATCCTCTTGGAATAACTACAACTTATAGTTTGTTGACCTTTTATAACATAAATCTACAAAAAAGGCGGATGTTATCCTACATTTTTATGTGGCATTTTGGCCATGCTCGCTGGATATTGGTGGGTACCAATCATTTTGATACATCCTGTATGGGCACGAAAAGCTTGACCGGCAAAGATGGACCCCGTGACAAGGTGTGGCCGAGCGCGTGTCTGGTTCAAAACCCCACCGAGAAAAAAATGCTCTTCTTCTGCTTTCATTCTGGGGCATTAATGACAAAAAAGTAAACGCAGTGCTGAGAGGTAGTAGAGACCTGCAAAGAATGACAAATTCTTTTCAACACTACAACAGCTCGAAACGTATCAAAATCCAAGAACATGAAATAATATATTTTTACAGATGGATGATTCGATTTCACCATGTACTATTTCCCCCCAATCTTAAATGACCGTAACCCCATGAGAACTACCTGCCGAATGGCCAAAATGAATATTGTGTCCAATTTTGAACAAATCAAGGAGGGTATTAATAAGTTCATCTGCAAATGCAAGTTTGACCATAAATAGTTTAAAGCCTAGACATAATTGGCAATTGAAATGAGCATTTCAAGTTATCAACCAATCAGAAATGCTGTTAGATGACCAGTAGTGCCCAGGGGTTAACTTACTTCCTACGCATTATGTTTCATATACAGGTATTTCAATCCCTTTTGAAATGCGAACCAATGTGTATTTAAAAACCTATATAATACTGCGTGAATGACAAGTATACTTCCCCAGTGTATTTCATGACTTGAGCTCGCAAAAATCCGAACAAAATATTTTTCAGCTCAAACATGTTTTCACAAAGTCACTGAGCAAATTTGAGATTTCCACCAATACCAAATCGCCATTTTCATAGGAAAAAGTATTGGTGAGGCTGTTGATCGAACCATCGTACTTTAAAATAAAAACAATAACAGGATTAAATTAAATAAACTGGTACACCTACTTTAAAATCATGCTAAAACATTACATTTTTTCTTTTCCCAAAACTGATATCACTGAGACGAAATACTGGAATAAAAATTTATTATGTTACCTGAACGCGAAGCTCGTTTATGCTGTCCATAATGATGTTACTGTAGAATCGGTGACAACTCTGTTGAATGTTAATATAATAAGTTCTCATAGGCAGAACAAGGAAAGTCTCAAATCACATTCATTGTAGTTGTCCACAGAAGAGAATCATATCTTAACATAATGATGTTTTGTTGCAGAATGTTCGATGGATAGAACTGATAGACAGTTATAACAAATCTACCCTACTTCCTCAAACCTCGAAAGTAGTATTAACATAATTAATCGAAAGTATTTAATTGCCATACTTTCCCACTTAAGGGGGTACTACACCCATTGCATTTTTTTTTGCATTTTTTTGCATTTTGTGAAGAAATGAAAAAAAAATGGACAAAGTGGTATGCAAAATGAAGGGGCAAATCTTCTCGTTCTATTGGTGGCATCGGTATCAATGTAGCTTACATGCTTTTAAAGGTAGAAGCCAAAAGGTGGTACATCACTGATGTTTTAAATTCACTTCATTTTGGAAAGCTAACTATCAACGGATTTCGGAATTTTGGATATGTGTTGCCAACACATTAGGGAAATAATGTTGATATGTAATATGGGAATAAGTGGTCCCTGATTTCTTTTATAACTTCATGAACTTGGTGCTTCACACGAACTGGTTAAAATGCTTCTATTTTTCAATGTTGAGCTATATTTTGTATTTTTAACTTGCCACATTATTTTACTGAAACTTAATTAAGCCATAGGTAACAGGTAACCACAACCACACTACAACAATGTTGAAAAAAAAATGTATTTCTTGTCACCTATACCACCATATTAGGTAGTTTTCCGTAAGCTTCACTTTTGTGATATTGCTTGATATGGCAACGTGTATCGTTGAAGCAGTGACGTATAATCTGTGCGTATATATCGCTATTCGTCTCACGTCTTATTTATACGTCTCAGCTGCGCGAAGCTCAATAACGACCCAGCAAACACACGTTTTACAGAAAAGAGTACAAAATCGTTTTAATAACATTACTAAAACATTTTTGAAAACGTAATGTAAAACATTCAAGCAGATGCTCGCATTCTCCCTTTGAAAATCAAATGATGGTCATTACATTCCTTGACACAACTATCGCGATATTTACATCGCACGTTATACTCGTGCGATACACTCTAGAAGGACCTTGTGCACAGGAAATAGGGAAACAATTTAGCATAACAAAGAAACAAGCTCCCAGAGTGAAAGTCACGGAACGTGAAATTGTCTTATTTGCATAACAAGGCCTAACATTTTTAGAGCCAACGCCCTTAATATCAATTTAGTTGAGAGCGGAATTCTCATATGCGTCACCAATATAAGTGGTACAAAACAATAATATTTCATTTTCATTTGTAGTCCTCATACTCATCGTCCCAAATAATATCTTTATTGCCATAATAGATATGCCTAGCTACTTCACCAAAAGTTGTGTTCATTGTTTTGATTTGTTCCGGGTCATGTTCATCTTCATGGTAACTATAAATCCAGTGTATTGCGTAACTATGAGACCAATCCACAAGTGCGCCATCTCGCCATGCTCTGTTCATGTCCCACCAATCAGTCCATTGAGGGCGGGAAAGTGACGATGGTTCAATATGAATTAAATTGGGGTGTTCCCTTGCTAACCGATACGATTCTTCGCATGAATCCCACTCCGTAGCATCATCAGAATTTTTATACGAATCGTAGTATATTTTCAAAAACGGTGAGTGTGGAGCTGATAAAATCACACCGTTATTCAAGCAAGTCCTCTCTGAGTCCATCCCCATGCTGTAGTTGTATTTACGTATAACGTCCATGTTACGAACAAACATGGCGTCTGATTCGAGATAAATCCCTCCATACTCGAGGAGCACCTCTATACGAGATACATCTGATTTATGCGATATATTATCCACAGCGGGTTGAACGCGATGTACAATTTGGAGAATTTCGCCCGCTTGCTGCTTAAAACTATACCACCATCCACCATCCGGTTCAACATCCGTATGAAACATAATCTTGTCTGGTTTTTGAAATTTAAGCGCGCTCAAGACGCTTAAGAAATGGTGAAATTTGAATTCATGAGCTCCAAACCACACATAGTGAACTATATTTGGCACAACGTATTTTTTAGAACCAGAAACACCATGATCACGCGGTTTTATTTTTGGCGATCCGTAGTATATACTTCTCGCGATTTCACCGAATGTAGTCCGCATTGTATTAATGTCGGTAGGATGCAGTCTCTGTCCATAAAAACTGTAGTACAATTTCAGAGCATAGTTATTATCATGGCTACAGTTCCCATGAAATATGTTACTTTTACAGCCGTTTCTGTTAAGATCTCTTCGACTAAATTTATTCTTCTCCACATAAGCCAAATATCTGTTTTGTGACACTAGCGTTGATAAGGCCTCATCAGACCTGTAAAAATCTGCATCGTAATCTTCGAACGTACTCAACCATTTCTGCACAAATGGCGCGTTTTTCTTCGACAATATGACCGCCGGGCTCACACACGACATATCTTTACCAATTGTAAAATCATAGTAAAATAATCTATCCATAGAATCGGTAATAATGACGTCATTATCTAAATATATACCGCCATATTGTTTCAAAGCTTTCAGCCTACATAAAATCGATTGGTGATACGGATCTGTAACATTTTTACCAAAAATCGTCCAATCCATCGGGTCGTCTGGGTTCCTTCGTGCACGTGGTCCTAAGTAAGTTCTTAATGCAACTTTAATGTTTTCCATTTTCTTTACTTTGTCCCATGCGTTCCCTTCTAAAAACATCTTTTCAGCCAATATATGAAACATGATGATCTTTGGACGTAAGTACCTTTGGACACTTAAAACGCTCAGTAAATTATGGAATTGGAAGTCGGACTTTCCTTCTGTTTTTGTCCACACGTAATGAACATATTCTGGTACAACGGGTTTTTTAGAAGGTTCCATTACATATCGTCTTTGTCGTCCAAAGCCGTCGTCAGAGTTCGACATTAGGATTTCTTGGATTCGGACCCCATTCCATATGAAGAGAAAAGCTGGTATGACAACAGCTATGACGATGAGGAATATCTTTAACGATTTTGTTCCTCTCAGTCTCCACGCCATAGTGTGATCAGTGGTTACAATACGAAGACCTTGAAGTACAATGAACCTGTGTAAATTGAACGAAATAAGATATATCAGGGTAACATGTATAATGATGAAGCGTAGTATTGACATAGGTTTGCGATGGTTACAGTACAATACCTCAAACGTTTTTTAATTATATCTACAGAGGGAAGATTTATCATCAGTACCTTAACCTAGCACTGAATACTGCTTTTTGCTATCGGAAGTTAAAGAAGAAACGAAAAAGGAGAGAAGATGTCACTTGGTACCCCCGGGATTTGAACCTTAGACCCTTCGCGTGCCAAGCACATGATCACCGACCGGTAGCCACCCGGGTTTGGCAGGCCCGGCCAGCGATTCCCTGAGAATATAACACTTGGGGTGATTGCGTCATCGCATCACGTGGGATTCATGCATGCGCGGTGGTTATCATCGTGGCATTTTGTGTCTAGCCGTGTTAAAGTTAATGGATAGATTGGGACAGTGTAATGTATATTTCTATCTTGGCTGTGCCAGACTGCATGTATGATGATCCGGCAGCGTGAATTTGTTCGAAGTACAAAGCACTCTCATGACTCAATTAAAAAATAAAACAATTGAACCAAGCCCCTGACAGAACGCGACTTGTCGTATGCACGATACAAAGTTTTTTCAATACAAATCATGGATAAAAAAAGAAAACACCGGTTACCAGAAATTTGACACACGTGTACGGGTTGTTGTACAGTAGGATATGCGATGAGAGAATAAAGACGGATTACATAATAGCGCTGTACTTCCGCTGAAGTCCGCTTTAATTCCCTGATTGAACTTAAACAATGTACTAATAACCCAGACGTATCTGAAAAGGTTTTGGAATGTATCCGTACCCATTTTGGAACATCATAAAAACATTCTCCAGTGACCCGTCACCATTAAAACTAAAAATAAATGATTCAGTTAACATTATTTAAAAACTTATATTACTCTATATAATCCTACCTTCTTGGTGTGGCAGGCTAGTGTGGTACATTTTTTCCAGTCAGTCCAGCCAGTCTTGTACTATATTTTTCTTTCAAAATTATGCGCTTTAACTCCGTAATACTATTTTGTTTGTATGACCATTGCAGTACAAAGAGCCATCTTGAAAGTTCGAAGTCCACATCCATGATATTTACACAACGGAGCAAAACAAAACAAACCAGTCCGCAAAAGCTCACGACCAATAATTGTCATACCACTTACATGACTAATAAAACCGTAATAGCTTTATTTTTTTATTACATGTAATATGTTGTTATATCTATCATGTCTATGGGACACTTTTAACATTATCTTGGGACACTTTAAAAAAACCACACTTTTAACACTATCCTGTGTTAAAAAAAGTCTTCATATTTTTTACGTGTTTCAGTGTTTATAAATTTACAGCGCTATACCTTCTCTGTACACACCTTAGCCATTTAGTGTTCAAGTGTTCATTAAGGGGGTGTAATACCATGATTTTCATCAGTACCCCTCTTCTTTTTTTCTTTCTTGCAAACTTATGAAGTACATAAATATGTTCATCACCTCATGTCCTGAACTTATAAAACATCTCTACCTACAAAGTGCTTTTAAACCATTTTGGTATATCATTTTTGCCCTACTTTTTTATTTACCTGTTACTATGCATGGGATTATAGCAACCCAGATGTATACCTCATAACAAATCATAATTTATTCTATAGAATAGAATAAATTATATCTTTTGTTATACCATCTTCAGACTGTGCTCAACGAGGCATGCTAAAATATCTCTTCCACAATGAATGGTATAGCAAATTTAATACTATGTAGCTGTGTTGTTTGGAAAAGAGATTTCTATAATGCAACTCTACGTTTACAACGTTTTGTGAATCTGATTACATAATCAAAACTCTAGTAGCGATTACCCATTGTTCTTTCTTCTATCGTTTATTACTGGTTACATAAGTTCGTGTTAAAACATGTTTTATCATTCTCTTTTGATAAGAAGATTTATTTGTCATTTTGACATAATTCACAATGTTCAGGGTGATTCAATATGCACATTAATTATAGTATTTCGTGATCTCCATGATTCAATGTTTACATAATGCTTTACGGAAGTTCTGATGACACTATGTCTTAAACAAGAAAACCGCGGGCCTAGGGTCAAAGTCCAAGCTAATAAAGCTCATAACATCTACTATACAGGCGGTATCAAAATAATTGGTACCAATCGGTGATTATTGAAAAGCCTTCTTCAATTTATGCAACATTGTAGGCTTTTGTAATTTTGTAACATTTAGGCCTATAAGGTAGCTCATATGTTGCAATTTAATGTAGACTTGTGCATACTGGAACTTGATGGGTACCAATCATTATAATACAGCCTTTACTAACTACAATACTTCTCCTATGAACACCATGTCATTGCAGAAATCAATTTAAGACTGATCAACTAACACTCATTTTGTAAGTGCAATAGCTGCCCTGTGAAAATGTGGCTATTTACCCACAATATATTGTACTCATCTACACATGGCAGCTACACATGGCAGCTATTGCATTTACCCACTTCTGACACCGAGCAGTCGATTTAGCCGAATGTCTGTTGAATCCCTATTCCTTCCAAAATTATTATGTTCACAATGTCCTTTTGTTCTCTGGACGGTGTATGTAGTAGAGGTCAGGTTTATAACTATAATTAAAGACAGAGTTAAAAAGACTAGTTTGCGTCTGACGTCATCTGTCAATCAAATTCGGTAAGGTTTGTTTACAAGTGTCGTGATGATGAGTTGCTATACGCGGCGGTAAAACAGGACGCCTTATTGTTAATTTTGCACCTTTAAATATACAAACCGTCTCAAAAGTTAGGTCTTTATAGTAGGAAACTTCCTTTCCCGAACACACCATGTCAACAATGCCTAGAAAAGTTGGGTTGCCTTGTAAAAGAACGCAATTTTTCGCCATATTCTGCTCTTCCTTTCCTCCGATCAGCACCAGACGAGTCGACCTTCACTTTACTAGCTCTAAACCAATCGAGGGTCGTAGTGAGTTTGATTGACACTGACGTCAGACGCAAACTGAAGTTACAAACACAGTACAAGTACGTCACGAGTCAGGAATCGCTTACCACGTGCCCTAAATGTCATAGTAGATGCCATATACATTGAAAAAGAGACCAATCCAATGCGAATTCGAGACAGGCAGTATTTCTAGTAGATACTAGAAAGACCACCCAAAAGAACAGAATAAATCTTTGTCAAAATATAAGTGTTTAATATTTTTTAGGTTTTTAATCTGCTTGTGTATACAAACACATAAATTTATAAATCACTATAATTCTATAGCGCCGCATCGTTTCAACGGTGTGCAGAGCAAAAAATGATAAAGGTTTATCTAATGCTAATAAAGATTAGATTTCACTCAGAATGTTTCGTTACCTAAGTAACGCACATAAATATTTCAACATTAATAGGACTCACTGGGCATTAATAGCTGTGTTATCGCAGTATTGAGTGATTATAGGTAGTTCAAACTATTCTTTACTATGTTTTTAATGACAGGAAAACCCCAATTTGGGAGTGACTATTTTCACCAGCATTTTATACCTTGACATAGAGATAAAATGATGTGTTCGATTTCAAACAAACTTATATAATGTATTAACCCCGCGACCCATTATTCTATTACCATATTATTTTTCAATAATCACCCATTATTTGTTAAAACGCATCCCGTGAAAGCATTGTATTTGAAATCATGTCTTTAATTGCCCATTATTTTTGTGGTAAAGAGAAATAAATGTTGCCGCATCTCATATCCAAATAATGTGTGCTCGGCAGTTTTCCGTTCAAATTATGGGCTCGGCTGCGCCTTACCCATTATCAACGATTTTACGGCTAGGACACATTAATTATATAGATGTAAAGAATAGAGCATTACGCTCTATTTCTTAATTAGCAGGCATATCGACTGCTCAGTGCCAGAAGTGGGAAGTGCAATAGCTGCCCTGTGAACATTTTGCAATTTACATACAGTATATTGTACTCATATACATATGGCAGCTACACATGGTAGCTATTGCACTTACCCACTTCTGCACTGAGCAGTCGATATCACCTTTGGCACGATTCTTTGTTTATTTTACTGCGCAGAATAATATAGACTACCAGTTGCTTAGAAATTCTGTGTACTTACGGTTGTCCCCGAATGTCATAACGCACTGGCAAATGATAACGCTAACAATTACGTTTATCTTCGAGGGAAACTCCCAAGTGCAACCCTTGATGATAACGTAAAAGTTCATGCCTGTATTTTACAAGCCGGAGTGCCCATCTCTCTATCGAAGACTCCTCCGTGCATAAATGTTATTGTGGGTGCCCGCCACTCTTCCTTGTCAATGAGTGAAGAGAGACATAAAAGTGCAACCCCGGAAAAGTGCATCCCCGAAAAAACATGTTTTGGGGCACAATAGGGTAAAAGTGCAACATTTTGTGCGCTTCGCCCGAACTGGCCCCTTATATAGCAAATTCACCTTCCATTCCCGCCGCCACTGTCGATCTTATACCGAAACCAAAACTTGACCACTTGAGTACACATGCTTTCCTCACGGTGACTTAGGGCCTCCAAATTTGGTAGACAGTAAGTCTCCTCATGTGTAATAATTTTGCTATTCATTAATACTTAAATTTAATGATATTTATCTACAGAGTTCCTATCCTTTTCCATATAGTGGTCAATGCATGAGGATTTTGTCACGCTTGCTGGTCTTGGCATTTCATACCCATTGATCACGTGCGTATTTATAAAAACGCATCTATAATCGAAGCATACTGACTTACAACAACAAAATTATTATTAACAAAGATAGGAACGCCAAATCGGGACAGATGAGGGGAAAATTCTGCAATAATTGTTTTACGATCTCAAAGTTTACTTTGGATAATTGACGGTCACAATCTATGTAAATGCAATGTAACAAAATTGCGCCGCATGACTATTGTCGCTTACCAGATAAGACAGACCATTGTATATAAATATCCCAAACGTAGCGTCGAAATCGAAGAGATTTGGAAGACATCCCACAAATAAAAGTCTTGTCTCAAGAACTACTGAACAACAAATAAGCATTTTTGTATTCATTTCAGTGCATTTCTCATTCAGAATTCAAAATTGAACTCATAATATCAAGAAATTTATAAACAAAATTATTGTATAGTTTAATGTTTATTATCTGCGAGCGACTTGCGCATCGAAAGGGTAAAGTACATAGATATATAAGCATGTGTTACTGGTCGTTATTGAGATAAAGGGATGTTCAAACAGTGGTTCACATTTGAGTCTGGTACAGTAGAGATGTGACTACCGATGCTAAGATATGTGAGCTTAACTAAACATTATATTTGATCTAAGGAAATAACTGAAAAGAAGCCAGCGACAGAGCTGTTGAATATAAGGTAAGTAAGTGTGTTATTAACGCCGTTTATTTATTATTAATCTAAATGTATCTTATATTGGAGGAGCTATAGCTTCCAAGACAATTATGGTAACATAATATATTAAGTGTAACAAAGAGGGTCAGATATGAATAAATACAAGCAAAGAAGAAACAATGAGAATGATATAAAAGTGTATAATTATGTAACTTACATTGTCCCTGAAAGAACTGTATCGTCGTAAACTTAATTGTTTGAGATTAAAACGCCACAACTAAACATAAAACTGGCGTGGTTGAGGAAAAAAAATCAGCTATCATATTCATTTAGAATTTTGACAATATTTACCACGCCGTTTTGAAATCTTATTATCATTCAATTATTATAATACAGGGTGTCGCTGAAAGAACTGTATCGTCGGGAACTGAATTTTTGGGTATTCTAAAGCACTTCTAGAATTTTGACAATTGCTTGCTCCATATTTGAAATAAAAGAATTTTACGAAACTCCATCATTTTCAAAACTTTCCACGGATTCAAATATCAATGGATGATCTGTATTCGGAGTGCTAATCGCTGCGCATGAGGCGTCTATTGTCAGATATTTGACTCCGTGGAAAGGGCTGAAAATGAGGTAGTTTCGTAAAATTCTTTTATTTCAAAAACGGAGAAAGCAATTTTCAAAATTCCAGAAGTGCTTTAAAATACTCAAAAAATTCAGTTTCCGAAGGTACAGTTCTTTCAGGGACACGCTGTATTAGGGGGCTGGCATTTTCTTCGGAAGGGGGGGGGTCCCAAAAATACTGGGGGGTCATAGAATTTTCAGACCAAAAATAGGGGGTTATAATTTTTTAACACCCAAAATAGGGGGGGTTATAGAATTATTAAGGGCTGGTGACTTAAAATTTTCGCGCGCTGCGCGCGCATTCTTTAACTTCGCAGTCGAAATGTGCGTACAATCTATGCAAAATTTTTACACGCTCCGCGCGCCTTCTTTACACTTACAATAAAAATTTTACCGCGCTCCACACACTTTCTTCACTTTTAAGTTTTGACGCGCTCCGCGCCTTAGTTCCGGCAATAATTTTTCTTGAGTCTGTGTAGTTGGAAGGGGGGGGGGGGTCATAAAATTTTTCGACCCGCGATAGGGGGGGTCGTAAAAAAATTTTTTGCCCGCGATAGGGGGTCATAAAAAATTGACTCCGGTCACCGACATATTTGGGACCCCCCCCCTTCCGAAGAAAATGCCAGCCCCCTAATAACTGAATGATAAGAAGGTCTATCCAGTATATCATGCATATGACATCTTTAAGAGAAAATTGGTTAATTGAATCAAAATTAACACAAACATGAGGCAGGATGTTTCGTAATTTAGGTGTTCTAAATTAAGTGTAGAATGCCGAAATGATTATATAGTTTAAAAAAATTTATGTTGGTAATGGTCACTATCTTGTTACTGGACAGATGTTTAGTTATCATTGTAGCTGACACATATAGATAATTAAATGATTTAGGTATAATCAGTTGGCGTGGTTTTATACGGGCCACTCATTAAAAAAGAAGAACAAAAAAAAAAAAAAAAAAAAAAAAAAACCGACAACATAAAAACGCGTAAAAAGGATGTAAATGAAGGGTATTCAAACGGATTGAAACAAGTATGAATAAACATACAAAAGACACAAAAATAATGTAAAGCTATATCCAACGCACCAACATTTCTCTCACTAGGATATTTAATTGCTGATTTTAGAGAATAAGTTTATACGTCTTTTATACGTTTCTATACGTTTTTGTAGTATCCTTGACTGCTACGCTGACGCTTAAGAGCTATCTAATACTTGTTGTTGATGAAATGCATGGCTCGGTTCAAATCTCCTATATTGAATAACAGAGGTTTTTGTAACAATTGTTTTATTCAGTGTATCACACAGAATTTATCAATACGAATAAATGAATTCAAGGTAAACACTACTGAAGGTCGCCATATTCCGTCATTCAGGTTATAGAAAGAAAATATGGGAAAACGACCTTGTAGTATGCATGAGTGATCACCATCACATTTGAATGAAAGACGGATAGCTTTTCCAGTTCTGATACACAATTTTGTTTGTGTGTTTATTGCAAGAGTTTGGATTAATAGATTTTGATTCACCAGAACAATAATCATTTCATACACCAATTTGAAGTGATTTTCATGAAGTTTGTTCTTGAGGGTACACGATGTATTGTTGGACGAAGCAGCCAAAAAAAATCTATTTTCATAAATCTAAATTATAAATATATATTATTGAAAAACAACACTTCGATGTTTTGCGAAAAAGTTCATTCGACAAATCATATACTTTGAAAACTTGCTTGATTTATTGTTGCTAATGAGTTATGTACGTTTTACAAAAGTGTTGTTGTTTCAGCCCTCTTTACAACATAGCTCAAGAACCACAGGACTTACACAGTTATATCTGTGATATTTGAATTCTCACTCGCTATAAAAGGATCAATGTATTTTTTGACAAAGCTCATTACCATTCGCAAGATGCTGTGAACTACCAAATCGCAACAGTTTAAAATAGTTGCTAACCTTAAAATTCCTATAGTTCCTGCGGTAGTGGATCACTCATCATTTGCTCAGTAACTGTCTGGTTATCGACGAATTAATCAATAAATTTCATGTGATCGACTGTTGTTAGGTTTCAGATTTGCTAGACACGAACAACTGAAGTACTGGATACGTGAAACATCTCAATCATTGTCAAAAACGTACTTCAATTGTTCAGACTTGA